>NC_135042.1:0-10000 GCF_051020975.1 Osmia lignaria lignaria
CTAAACGGAGCGAAAATCTGCATTTATACCATCACGGACGTTAGTTCAATAGCGTTTAACGATCGATCCACGGTACAGAATGCAAAAATATGATTGTTAAAATTTTCGACTAATCGGTTCTAAGAGGCGAAGCAATACGCCGCTGGGACTTTGAAATATTTCGGAGCGCATCTAAAGTTCGTTATTTTGGCTAAACGGAGCGAAAATCTGCATTTATACCATCACGGACGTTAGTTCAATAGCGTTTAACGATCGATCCACGGTACAGAATGCAAAAATATGATTGTTAAAATTTTCGACTAATCGGTTCTAAGAGGCGAAGCAATACGCCGCTGGGACTTTGAAATATTTCGGAGCGCACCTGAAGTTCGTTATTTTGGCTAAACGGAGCGAAAATCTGCATTTATACCATCACAGACGTTAGTTTAATAGCGTTTAACGATGGATCCACGGTACAGAATGCAAAAATATGATTGTTAAAATTTTCGACTAATCGGTTCTAAGAGGCGAAGCAATACGCCGCTGGGACTTTGAAATATTTCGGAGCGCACCTAAAGTTCGTTATTTTGGCTAAACGGAGCGAAAATCTGCATTTATACCATCACGGACGTTAGTTCAATAGCGTTTAACGATCGATCCACGGTACAGAATGCAAAAATATGATTGTTAAAATTTTCGACTAATCGTTCTAAGAGGCGAAGCAATACGCCGCTGGGACTTTGAAATATTTCGGAGCGCATCTAAAGTTCGTTATTTTGGCTAAACGGAGCGAAAATCTGCATTTATACCATCACGGACGTTAGTTCAATAGCGTTTAACGATCGATCCACGGTACAGAATGCAAAAATATGATTGTTAAAATTTTCGACTAATCGGTTCTAAGAGGCGAAGCAATACGCCGCTGGGACTTTGAAATATTTCGGAGCGCACCTAAAGTTCGTTATTTTGGCTAAACGGAGCGAAAATCTGCATTTATACCATCACGGACGTTAGTTTAATAGCGTTTAACGATGGATCCACGGTACAGAATGCAAAAATATGATTGTTAAAATTTTCGACTAATCGGTTCTAAGAGGCGAAGCAATACGCCGCTGGGACTTTGAAATATTTCGGAGCGCACCTAAAGTTCGTTATTTTGGCTAAACGGAGCGAAAATCTGCATTTATACCATCACGGACGTTAGTTTAATAGCGTTTAACGATGGATCCACGGTACAGAATGCAAAAATATGATTGTTAAAATTTTCGACTAATCGGTTCTAAGAGGCGAAGCAATACGCCGCTGGGACTTTGAAATATTTCGGAGCGCACCTAAAGTTCGTTATTTTGGCTAAACGGAGCGAAAATCTGCATTTATACCATCACGGACGTTAGTTCAATAGCGTTTAACGATCGATCCACGGTACAGAATGCAAAAATATGATTGTTAAAATTTTCGACTAATCGGTTCTAAGAGGCGAAGCAATACGCCGCTGGGACTTTGAAATATTTCGGAGCGCATCTAAAGTTCGTTATTTTGGCTACACGGAGCGAAAATCTGCATTTATACCATCACGGACGTTAGTTCAATAGCGTTTAACGATCGATCCACGGTACAGAATGCAAAAATATGATTGTTAAAATTTTCGACTAATCGGTTCTAAGAGGCGAAGCAATACGCCGCTGGGACTTTGAAATATTTCGGAGCGCACCTAAAGTTCGTTATTTTGGCTAAACGGAGCGAAAATCTGCATTTATACCATCACGGACGTTAGTTTAATAGCGTTTAACGATGGATCCACGGTACAGAATGCAAAAATATGATTGTTAAAATTTTCGACTAATCGGTTCTAAGAGGCGAAGCAATACGCCGCTGGGACTTTGAAATATTTCGGAGCGCACCTAAAGTTCGTTATTTTGGCTAAACGGAGCGAAAATCTGCATTTATACCATCACGGACGTTAGTTCAATAGCGTTTAACGATCGATCCACGGTACAGAATGCAAAAATATGATTGTTAAAATTTTCGACTAATCGGTTCTAAGAGGCGAAGCAATACGCCGCTGGGACTTTGAAATATTTCGGAGCGCACCTAAAGTTCGTTATTTTGGCTAAACGGAGCGAAAATCTGCATTTATACCATCACGGACGTTAGTTTAATAGCGTTTAACGATGGATCCACGGTACAGAATGCAAAAATATGATTGTTAAAATTTTCGACTAATCGGTTCTAAGAGGCGAAGCAATACGCCGCTGGGACTTTGAAATATTTCGGAGCGCACCTAAAGTTCGTTATTTTGGCTAAACGGAGCGAAAATCTGCATTTATACCATCACGGACGTTAGTTTAATAGCGTTTAACGATGGATCCACGGTACAGAATGCAAAAATATGATTGTTAAAATTTTCGACTAATCGGTTCTAAGAGGCGAAGCAATACGCCGCTGGGACTTTGAAATATTTCGGAGCGCACCTAAAGTTCGTTATTTTGGCTAAACGGAGCGAAAATCTGCATTTATACCATCACGGACGTTAGTTTAATAGCGTTTAACGATGGATCCACGGTACAGAATGCAAAAATATGATTGTTAAAATTTTCGACTAATCGGTTCTAAGAGGCGAAGCAATACGCCGCTGGGACTTTGAAATATTTCGGAGCGCACCTAAAGTTCGTTATTTTGGCTAAACGGAGCGAAAATCTGCATTTATACCATCACGGACGTTAGTTCAATAGCGTTTACCGATCGATCCACGGTACAGAATGCAAAAATATGATTGTTAAAATTTTCGACTAATCGGTTCTAAGAGGCGAAGCAATACGCCGCTGGGACTTTGAAATATTTCGGAGCGCACCTAAAGTTCGTTATTTTGGCTAAACGGAGCGAAAATCTGCATTTATACCATCACGGACGTTAGTTCAATAGCGTTTAACGATCGATCCACGGTACAGAATGCAAAAATATGATTGTTAAAATTTTCGACTAATCGGTTCTAAGAGGCGAAGCAATACGCCGCTGGGACTTTGAAATATTTCGGAGCGCATCTAAAGTTCGTTATTTTGGCTAAACGGAGCGAAAATCTGCATTTATACCATCACGGACGTTAGTTCAATAGCGTTTAACGATCGATCCACGGTACAGAATGCAAAAATATGATTGTTAAAATTTTCGACTAATCGGTTCTAAGAGGCGAAGCAATACGCCGCTGGGACTTTGAAATATTTCGGAGCGCACCTGAAGTTCGTTATTTTGGCTAAACGGAGCGAAAATCTGCATTTATACCATCACAGACGTTAGTTTAATAGCGTTTAACGATGGATCCACGGTACAGAATGCAAAAATATGATTGTTAAAATTTTCGACTAATCGGTTCTAAGAGGCGAAGCAATACGCCGCTGGGACTTTGAAATATTTCGGAGCGCACCTAAAGTTCGTTATTTTGGCTAAACGGAGCGAAAATCTGCATTTATACCATCACGGACGTTAGTTCAATAGCGTTTAACGATCGATCCACGGTACAGAATGCAAAAATATGATTGTTAAAATTTTCGACTAATCGGTTCTAAGAGGCGAAGCAATACGCCGCTGGGACTTTGAAATATTTCGGAGCGCATCTAAAGTTCGTTATTTTGGCTACACGGAGCGAAAATCTGCATTTATACCATCACGGACGTTAGTTCAATAGCGTTTAACGATCGATCCACGGTACAGAATGCAAAAATATGATTGTTAAAATTTTCGACTAATCGGTTCTAAGAGGCGAAGCAATACGCCGCTGGGACTTTGAAATATTTCGGAGCGCACCTAAAGTTCGTTATTTTGGCTAAACGGAGCGAAAATCTGCATTTATACCATCACGGACGTTAGTTTAATAGCGTTTAACGATGGATCCACGGTACAGAATGCAAAAATATGATTGTTAAAATTTTCGACTAATCGGTTCTAAGAGGCGAAGCAATACGCCGCTGGGACTTTGAAATATTTCGGAGCGCACCTAAAGTTCGTTATTTTGGCTAAACGGAGCGAAAATCTGCATTTATACCATCACGGACGTTAGTTCAATAGCGTTTAACGATCGATCCACGGTACAGAATGCAAAAATATGATTGTTAAAATTTTCGACTAATCGGTTCTAAGAGGCGAAGCAATACGCCGCTGGGACTTTGAAATATTTCGGAGCGCACCTAAAGTTCGTTATTTTGGCTAAACGGAGCGAAAATCTGCATTTATACCATCACGGACGTTAGTTTAATAGCGTTTAACGATGGATCCACGGTACAGAATGCAAAAATATGATTGTTAAAATTTTCGACTAATCGGTTCTAAGAGGCGAAGCAATACGCCGCTGGGACTTTGAAATATTTCGGAGCGCACCTAAAGTTCGTTATTTTGGCTAACCGGAGCGAAAATCTGCATTTATACCATCACGGACGTTAGTTTAATAGCGTTTAACGATGGATCCACGGTACTGAATGCAAAAATATGATTGTTAAAATTTTCGACTAATCGGTTCTAAGAGGCGAAGCAATACGCCGCTGGGACTTTGAAATATTTCGGAGCGCATCTAAAGTTCGTTATTTTGGCTAAACGGAGCGAAAATCTGCATTTATACCATCACGGACGTTAGTTCAATAGCGTTTAACGATCGATCCACGGTACAGAATGCAAAAATATGATTGTTAAAATTTTCGACTAATCGGTTCTAAGAGGCGAAGCAATACGCCGCTGGGACTTTGAAATATTTCGGAGCGCATCTAAAGTTCGTTATTTTGGCTAAACGGAGCGAAAATCTGCATTTATACCATCACGGACGTTAGTTCAATAGCGTTTAACGATCGATCCACGGTACAGAATGCAAAAATATGATTGTTAAAATTTTCGACTAATCGGTTCTAAGAGGCGAAGCAATACGCCGCTGGGACTTTGAAATATTTCGGAGCGCATCTAAAGTTCGTTATTTTGGCTAAACGGAGCGAAAATCTGCATTTATACCATCACGGACGTTAGTTCAATAGCGTTTAACGATCGATCCACGGTACAGAATGCAAAAATATGATTGTTAAAATTTTCGACTAATCGGTTCTAAGAGGCGAAGCAATACGCCGCTGGGACTTTGAAATATTTCGGAGCGCACCTAAAGTTCGTTATTTTGGCTAAACGGAGCGAAAATCTGCATTTATACCATCACGGACGTTAGTTCAATAGCGTTTAACGATCGATCCACGGTACAGAATGCAAAAATATGATTGTTAAAATTTTCGACTAATCGGTTCTAAGAGGCGAAGCAATACGCCGCTGGGACTTTGAAATATTTCGGAGCGCATCTAAAGTTCGTTATTTTGGCTAAACGGAGCGAAAATCTGCATTTATACCATCACGGACGTTAGTTCAATAGCGTTTAACGATCGATCCACGGTACAGAATGCAAAAATATGATTGTTAAAATTTTCGACTAATCGGTTCTAAGAGGCGAAGCAATACGCCGCTGGGACTTTGAAATATTTCGGAGCGCACCTAAAGTTCGTTATTTTGGCTAAACGGAGCGAAAATCTGCATTTATACCATCACGGACGTTAGTTTAATAGCGTTTAACGATGGATCCACGGTACAGAATGCAAAAATATGATTGTTAAAATTTTCGACTAATCGGTTCTAAGAGGCGAAGCAATACGCCGCTGGGACTTTGAAATATTTCGGAGCGCACCTAAAGTTCGTTATTTTGGCTAAACGGAGCGAAAATCTGCATTTATACCATCACGGACGTTAGTTCAATAGCGTTTAACGATCGATCCACGGTACAGAATGCAAAAATATGATTGTTAAAATTTTCGACTAATCGGTTCTAAGAGGCGAAGCAATACGCCGCTGGGACTTTGAAATATTTCGGAGCGCACCTAAAGTTCGTTATTTTGGCTAAACGGAGCGAAAATCTGCATTTATACCATCACGGACGTTAGTTTAATAGCGTTTAACGATGGATCCACGGTACAGAATGCAAAAATATGATTGTTAAAATTTTCGACTAATCGGTTCTAAGAGGCGAAGCAATACGCCGCTGGGACTTTGAAATATTTCGGAGCGCACCTAAAGTTCGTTATTTTGGCTAAACGGAGCGAAAATCTGCATTTATACCATCACGGACGTTAGTTCAATAGCGTTTAACGATCGATCCACGGTACAGAATGCAAAAATATGATTGTTAAAATTTTCGACTAATCGGTTCTAAGAGGCGAAGCAATACGCCGCTGGGACTTTGAAATATTTCGGAGCGCATCTAAAGTTCGTTATTTTGGCTACACGGAGCGAAAATCTGCATTTATACCATCACGGACGTTAGTTCAATAGCGTTTAACGATCGATCCACGGTACAGAATGCAAAAATATGATTGTTAAAATTTTCGACTAATCGGTTCTAAGAGGCGAAGCAATACGCCGCTGGGACTTTGAAATATTTCGGAGCGCACCTAAAGTTCGTTATTTTGGCTAAACGGAGCGAAAATCTGCATTTATACCATCACGGACGTTAGTTTAATAGCGTTTAACGATGGATCCACGGTACAGAATGCAAAAATATGATTGTTAAAATTTTCGACTAATCGGTTCTAAGAGGCGAAGCAATACGCCGCTGGGACTTTGAAATATTTCGGAGCGCACCTAAAGTTCGTTATTTTGGCTAAACGGAGCGAAAATCTGCATTTATACCATCACGGACGTTAGTTCAATAGCGTTTAACGATCGATCCACGGTACAGAATGCAAAAATATGATTGTTAAAATTTTCGACTAATCGGTTCTAAGAGGCGAAGCAATACGCCGCTGGGACTTTGAAATATTTCGGAGCGCACCTAAAGTTCGTTATTTTGGCTAAACGGAGCGAAAATCTGCATTTATACCATCACGGACGTTAGTTTAATAGCGTTTAACGATGGATCCACGGTACAGAATGCAAAAATATGATTGTTAAAATTTTCGACTAATCGGTTCTAAGAGGCGAAGCAATACGCCGCTGGGACTTTGAAATATTTCGGAGCGCACCTAAAGTTCGTTATTTTGGCTAAACGGAGCGAAAATCTGCATTTATACCATCACGGACGTTAGTTTAATAGCGTTTAACGATGGATCCACGGTACAGAATGCAAAAATATGATTGTTAAAATTTTCGACTAATCGGTTCTAAGAGGCGAAGCAATACGCCGCTGGGACTTTGAAATATTTCGGAGCGCACCTAAAGTTCGTTATTTTGGCTAAACGGAGCGAAAATCTGCATTTATACCATCACGGACGTTAGTTTAATAGCGTTTAACGATGGATCCACGGTACAGAATGCAAAAATATGATTGTTAAAATTTTCGACTAATCGGTTCTAAGAGGCGAAGCAATACGCCGCTGGGACTTTGAAATATTTCGGAGCGCACCTAAAGTTCGTTATTTTGGCTAAACGGAGCGAAAATCTGCATTTATACCATCACGGACGTTAGTTCAATAGCGTTTAACGATCGATCCACGGTACAGAATGCAAAAATATGATTGTTAAAATTTTCGACTAATCGGTTCTAAGAGGCGAAGCAATACGCCGCTGGGACTTTGAAATATTTCGGAGCGCACCTAAAGTTCGTTATTTTGGCTAAACGGAGCGAAAATCTGCATTTATACCATCACGGACGTTAGTTCAATAGCGTTTAACGATCGATCCACGGTACAGAATGCAAAAATATGATTGTTAAAATTTTCGACTAATCGGTTCTAAGAGGCGAAGCAATACGCCGCTGGGACTTTGAAATATTTCGGAGCGCATCTAAAGTTCGTTATTTTGGCTAAACGGAGCGAAAATCTGCATTTATACCATCACGGACGTTAGTTCAATAGCGTTTAACGATCGATCCACGGTACAGAATGCAAAAATATGATTGTTAAAATTTTCGACTAATCGGTTCTAAGAGGCGAAGCAATACGCCGCTGGGACTTTGAAATATTTCGGAGCGCACCTGAAGTTCGTTATTTTGGCTAAACGGAGCGAAAATCTGCATTTATACCATCACAGACGTTAGTTTAATAGCGTTTAACGATGGATCCACGGTACAGAATGCAAAAATATGATTGTTAAAATTTTCGACTAATCGGTTCTAAGAGGCGAAGCAATACGCCGCTGGGACTTTGAAATATTTCGGAGCGCACCTAAAGTTCGTTATTTTGGCTAAACGGAGCGAAAATCTGCATTTATACCATCACGGACGTTAGTTCAATAGCGTTTAACGATCGATCCACGGTACAGAATGCAAAAATATGATTGTTAAAATTTTCGACTAATCGGTTCTAAGAGGCGAAGCAATACGCCGCTGGGACTTTGAAATATTTCGGAGCGCATCTAAAGTTCGTTATTTTGGCTACACGGAGCGAAAATCTGCATTTATACCATCACGGACGTTAGTTCAATAGCGTTTAACGATCGATCCACGGTACAGAATGCAAAAATATGATTGTTAAAATTTTCGACTAATCGGTTCTAAGAGGCGAAGCAATACGCCGCTGGGACTTTGAAATATTTCGGAGCGCACCTAAAGTTCGTTATTTTGGCTAAACGGAGCGAAAATCTGCATTTATACCATCACGGACGTTAGTTTAATAGCGTTTAACGATGGATCCACGGTACAGAATGCAAAAATATGATTGTTAAAATTTTCGACTAATCGGTTCTAAGAGGCGAAGCAATACGCCGCTGGGACTTTGAAATATTTCGGAGCGCACCTAAAGTTCGTTATTTTGGCTAAACGGAGCGAAAATCTGCATTTATACCATCACGGACGTTAGTTCAATAGCGTTTAACGATCGATCCACGGTACAGAATGCAAAAATATGATTGTTAAAATTTTCGACTAATCGGTTCTAAGAGGCGAAGCAATACGCCGCTGGGACTTTGAAATATTTCGGAGCGCACCTAAAGTTCGTTATTTTGGCTAAACGGAGCGAAAATCTGCATTTATACCATCACGGACGTTAGTTTAATAGCGTTTAACGATGGATCCACGGTACAGAATGCAAAAATATGATTGTTAAAATTTTCGACTAATCGGTTCTAAGAGGCGAAGCAATACGCCGCTGGGACTTTGAAATATTTCGGAGCGCACCTAAAGTTCGTTATTTTGGCTAAACGGAGCGAAAATCTGCATTTATACCATCACGGACGTTAGTTTAATAGCGTTTAACGATGGATCCACGGTACTGAATGCAAAAATATGATTGTTAAAATTTTCGACTAATCGGTTCTAAGAGGCGAAGCAATACGCCGCTGGGACTTTGAAATATTTCGGAGCGCATCTAAAGTTCGTTATTTTGGCTAAACGGAGCGAAAATCTGCATTTATACCATCACGGACGTTAGTTCAATAGCGTTTAACGATCGATCCACGGTACAGAATGCAAAAATATGATTGTTAAAATTTTCGACTTATCGGTTCTGGATCACTGAAAAATCAAAAAAAATTATTAATTTTGATTAATTAAATTACATATGTAGTTTTATATTGTTATAGTCTCGTATTTGTTAATGTTTTGTCGTAAGAAAATGCAAAAATATCGTTTTAATGTTTTCGTCTCATCGGTTCTGGATCGCTGAAAAATCAAAAAAAAATATTAATTTTGATTAATTAAATTACAAATGGAGTTTTATATTGCTATAGTCGCTTATTTGTTAATGTTTTACCGTAAGAAAATGCAAAAATATCGTTTTAATATTTTCATCTCATCGGTTCTGGGCGGTTTTAAAATTTTTTAAAATATTAATTAAACCCATGATTTACATGAGAATGTGAATTTATTATGTCCTGCATGTTAATTTATTAATTTTCATGTATAGAACGTTATAAAATGAAAGGATATGTTCGACGATATTTTCAGTCTAAGTTTTACCGTGCCGGCGGGATGGTACGCTCTCACGGCGGTTTGCACAGGCATACGCCTGGGCGTAAGCCCATGCGTCGCCGACCTAGCGGCCGGCCGTTCGGTATTTATAGGAAGGCACTTTCGGTT
>NC_135042.1:22500-27500 GCF_051020975.1 Osmia lignaria lignaria
TATACCATCACGGACGTTAGTTCAATAGCGTTTAACGATCGATCCACGGTACAGAATGCAAAAATATGATTGTTAAAATTTTCGACTAATCGGTTCTAAGAGGCGAAGCAATACGCCGCTGGGACTTTGAAATATTTCGGAGCGCATCTAAAGTTCGTTATTTTGGCTAAACGGAGCGAAAATCTGCATTTATACCATCACGGACGTTAGTTCAATAGCGTTTAACGATCGATCCACGGTACAGAATGCAAAAATATGATTGTTAAAATTTTCGACTAATCGGTTCTAAGAGGCGAAGCAATACGCCGCTGGGACTTTGAAATATTTCGGAGCGCATCTAAAGTTCGTTATTTTGGCTAAACGGAGCGAAAATCTGCATTTATACCATCACGGACGTTAGTTCAATAGCGTTTAACGATCGATCCACGGTACAGAATGCAAAAATATGATTGTTAAAATTTTCGACTAATCGGTTCTAAGAGGCGAAGCAATACGCCGCTGGGACTTTGAAATATTTCGGAGCGCATCTAAAGTTCGTTATTTTGGCTAAACGGAGCGAAAATCTGCATTTATACCATCACGGACGTTAGTTCAATAGCGTTTAACGATCGATCCACGGTACAGAATGCAAAAATATGATTGTTAAAATTTTCGACTAATCGGTTCTAAGAGGCGAAGCAATACGCCGCTGGGACTTTGAAATATTTCGGAGCGCACCTAAAGTTCGTTATTTTGGCTAAACGGAGCGAAAATCTGCATTTATACCATCACGGACGTTAGTTCAATAGCGTTTAACGATCGATCCACGGTACAGAATGCAAAAATATGATTGTTAAAATTTTCGACTAATCGGTTCTAAGAGGCGAAGCAATACGCCGCTGGGACTTTGAAATATTTCGGAGCGCATCTAAAGTTCGTTATTTTGGCTAAACGGAGCGAAAATCTGCATTTATACCATCACGGACGTTAGTTCAATAGCGTTTAACGATCGATCCACGGTACAGAATGCAAAAATATGATTGTTAAAATTTTCGACTAATCGGTTCTAAGAGGCGAAGCAATACGCCGCTGGGACTTTGAAATATTTCGGAGCGCACCTAAAGTTCGTTATTTTGGCTAAACGGAGCGAAAATCTGCATTTATACCATCACGGACGTTAGTTTAATAGCGTTTAACGATGGATCCACGGTACAGAATGCAAAAATATGATTGTTAAAATTTTCGACTAATCGGTTCTAAGAGGCGAAGCAATACGCCGCTGGGACTTTGAAATATTTCGGAGCGCACCTAAAGTTCGTTATTTTGGCTAAACGGAGCGAAAATCTGCATTTATACCATCACGGACGTTAGTTCAATAGCGTTTAACGATCGATCCACGGTACAGAATGCAAAAATATGATTGTTAAAATTTTCGACTAATCGGTTCTAAGAGGCGAAGCAATACGCCGCTGGGACTTTGAAATATTTCGGAGCGCACCTAAAGTTCGTTATTTTGGCTAAACGGAGCGAAAATCTGCATTTATACCATCACGGACGTTAGTTTAATAGCGTTTAACGATGGATCCACGGTACAGAATGCAAAAATATGATTGTTAAAATTTTCGACTAATCGGTTCTAAGAGGCGAAGCAATACGCCGCTGGGACTTTGAAATATTTCGGAGCGCACCTAAAGTTCGTTATTTTGGCTAAACGGAGCGAAAATCTGCATTTATACCATCACGGACGTTAGTTCAATAGCGTTTAACGATCGATCCACGGTACAGAATGCAAAAATATGATTGTTAAAATTTTCGACTAATCGGTTCTAAGAGGCGAAGCAATACGCCGCTGGGACTTTGAAATATTTCGGAGCGCACCTAAAGTTCGTTATTTTGGCTAAACGGAGCGAAAATCTGCATTTATACCATCACGGACGTTAGTTTAATAGCGTTTAACGATGGATCCACGGTACAGAATGCAAAAATATGATTGTTAAAATTTTCGACTAATCGGTTCTAAGAGGCGAAGCAATACGCCGCTGGGACTTTGAAATATTTCGGAGCGCACCTAAAGTTCGTTATTTTGGCTAAACGGAGCGAAAATCTGCATTTATACCATCACGGACGTTAGTTCAATAGCGTTTAACGATCGATCCACGGTACAGAATGCAAAAATATGATTGTCAAAATTTTCGACTAATCGGTTCTAAGAGGCGAAGCAATACGCCGCTGGGACTTTGAAATATTTCGGAGCGCATCTAAAGTTCGTTATTTTGGCTACACGGAGCGAAAATCTGCATTTATACCATCACGGACGTTAGTTCAATAGCGTTTAACGATCGATCCACGGTACAGAATGCAAAAATATGATTGTTAAAATTTTCGACTAATCGGTTCTAAGAGGCGAAGCAATACGCCGCTGGGACTTTGAAATATTTCGGAGCGCACCTAAAGTTCGTTATTTTGGCTAAACGGAGCGAAAATCTGCATTTATACCATCACGGACGTTAGTTTAATAGCGTTTAACGATGGATCCACGGTACAGAATGCAAAAATATGATTGTTAAAATTTTCGACTAATCGGTTCTAAGAGGCGAAGCAATACGCCGCTGGGACTTTGAAATATTTCGGAGCGCACCTAAAGTTCGTTATTTTGGCTAAACGGAGCGAAAATCTGCATTTATACCATCACGGACGTTAGTTCAATAGCGTTTAACGATCGATCCACGGTACAGAATGCAAAAATATGATTGTTAAAATTTTCGACTAATCGGTTCTAAGAGGCGAAGCAATACGCCGCTGGGACTTTGAAATATTTCGGAGCGCACCTAAAGTTCGTTATTTTGGCTAAACGGAGCGAAAATCTGCATTTATACCATCACGGACGTTAGTTTAATAGCGTTTAACGATGGATCCACGGTACAGAATGCAAAAATATGATTGTTAAAATTTTCGACTAATCGGTTCTAAGAGGCGAAGCAATACGCCGCTGGGACTTTGAAATATTTCGGAGCGCACCTAAAGTTCGTTATTTTGG
Source organism: Osmia lignaria lignaria (assembly GCF_051020975.1). Classification (NCBI taxonomy): domain Eukaryota; kingdom Metazoa; phylum Arthropoda; class Insecta; order Hymenoptera; family Megachilidae; genus Osmia; species Osmia lignaria. The sequence continues at coordinate 25,517 of NC_135042.1, forward strand.
CTAAACGGAGCGAAAATCTGCATTTATACCATCACGGACGTTAGTTTAATAGCGTTTAACGATGGATCCACGGTACAGAATGCAAAAATATGATTGTTAAAATTTTCGACTAATCGGTTCTAAGAGGCGAAGCAATACGCCGCTGGGACTTTGAAATATTTCGGAGCGCACCTAAAGTTCGTTATTTTGGCTAAACGGAGCGAAAATCTGCATTTATACCATCACGGACGTTAGTTTAATAGCGTTTAACGATGGATCCACGGTACAGAATGCAAAAATATGATTGTTAAAATTTTCGACTAATCGGTTCTAAGAGGCGAAGCAATACGCCGCTGGGACTTTGAAATATTTCGGAGCGCACCTAAAGTTCGTTATTTTGGCTAAACGGAGCGAAAATCTGCATTTATACCATCACGGACGTTAGTTCAATAGCGTTTAACGATCGATCCACGGTACAGAATGCAAAAATATGATTGTTAAAATTTTCGACTAATCGGTTCTAAGAGGCGAAGCAATACGCCGCTGGGACTTTGAAATATTTCGGAGCGCACCTAAAGTTCGTTATTTTGGCTAAACGGAGCGAAAATCTGCATTTATACCATCACGGACGTTAGTTCAATAGCGTTTAACGATCGATCCACGGTACAGAATGCAAAAATATGATTGTTAAAATTTTCGACTAATCGGTTCTAAGAGGCGAAGCAATACGCCGCTGGGACTTTGAAATATTTCGGAGCGCATCTAAAGTTCGTTATTTTGGCTAAACGGAGCGAAAATCTGCATTTATACCATCACGGACGTTAGTTCAATAGCGTTTAACGATCGATCCACGGTACAGAATGCAAAAATATGATTGTTAAAATTTTCGACTAATCGGTTCTAAGAGGCGAAGCAATACGCCGCTGGGACTTTGAAATATTTCGGAGCGCACCTGAAGTTCGTTATTTTGGCTAAACGGAGCGAAAATCTGCATTTATACCATCACAGACGTTAGTTTAATAGCGTTTAACGATGGATCCACGGTACAGAATGCAAAAATATGATTGTTAAAATTTTCGACTAATCGGTTCTAAGAGGCGAAGCAATACGCCGCTGGGACTTTGAAATATTTCGGAGCGCACCTAAAGTTCGTTATTTTGGCTAAACGGAGCGAAAATCTGCATTTATACCATCACGGACGTTAGTTCAATAGCGTTTAACGATCGATCCACGGTACAGAATGCAAAAATATGATTGTTAAAATTTTCGACTAATCGGTTCTAAGAGGCGAAGCAATACGCCGCTGGGACTTTGAAATATTTCGGAGCGCATCTAAAGTTCGTTATTTTGGCTACACGGAGCGAAAATCTGCATTTATACCATCACGGACGTTAGTTCAATAGCGTTTAACGATCGATCCACGGTACAGAATGCAAAAATATGATTGTTAAAATTTTCGACTAATCGGTTCTAAGAGGCGAAGCAATACGCCGCTGGGACTTTGAAATATTTCGGAGCGCACCTAAAGTTCGTTATTTTGGCTAAACGGAGCGAAAATCTGCATTTATACCATCACGGACGTTAGTTTAATAGCGTTTAACGATGGATCCACGGTACAGAATGCAAAAATATGATTGTTAAAATTTTCGACTAATCGGTTCTAAGAGGCGAAGCAATACGCCGCTGGGACTTTGAAATATTTCGGAGCGCACCTAAAGTTCGTTATTTTGGCTAAACGGAGCGAAAATCTGCATTTATACCATCACGGACGTTAGTTCAATAGCGTTTAACGATCGATCCACGGTACAGAATGCAAAAATATGATTGTTAAAATTTTCGACTAATCGGTTCTAAGAGGCGAAGCAATACGCCGCTGGGACTTTGAAATATTTCGGAGCGCACCTAAAGTTCGTTATTTTGGCTAAACGGAGCGAAAATCTGCATTTATACCATCACGGACGTTAGTTTAATAGCGTTTAACGATGGATCCACGGTACAGAATGCA
>NC_135042.1:32500-35000 GCF_051020975.1 Osmia lignaria lignaria
GATGTGTGTTGTTTACGGACCGGCTGAGAAGCGACGATAGCGAGTCTTTGAAAAACTATGTGTCCATTAGTTAGACCGATCGTCGCCGGCCGTGTGTCTGTTCGAATCTCGCAACCCACGATTCAGCGACAGGACGCGCGCTCGCATTCCTTGTGTGCGTTCGTACTTTTCAAGGTTTTTAAATGTACTTTACGCCCGACCGTCGAGAGGAGCGTGCCACTGGGCGTTTCTCCGACGGTTTCCGTCCTTGGACGCGATCGTGTCGTCAACGATCGAACAAACAAACAAATACGTTGGCGACGCCCGAATTCGCTCTCCCGCACGCGCCGGGTGGGAGAGTGATGTGGGTATCGAATGTGATGCGTGTTAATAATGAAAATAACACTCTAAAGATCTAAAGAGTTTGAAATACAAAATTTTACGATTACCCTGAACGGTGGATCACTTGGCTCGTGGGTCGATGAAGAACGCAGCTAATTGCGCGTCAACGTGTGAACTGCAGGACACATGAACATCGACATTTCGAACGCACATTGCGGTCCACGGATACAATTCCTGGACCACGCCTGGCTGAGGGTCGTTTTCTTAACAAAAGACTGCTTGCGTTTGCTTCTCGAAAAAAGAGTAATTCATTTCTTTCTAAACATCTCGCCGTCGTTCAACGAAAGTAGAACGTTTCGGAGCGGGATTATCGAACGAAATTGAAAGAATGAATGAACGATAAACAAAGAAAGAGTCGCAACGTACGAGCGATAGTTGGGCAGTTCGTCGGCGTTTGTCGTGGAAACGATGTGACGAAAATCGCAACCGATACACTAAATGCAGGCCGTTAAAGGAGAGAAACAAATTTCGAAATATCTCTTCGAACTAGCGCAAGTGCGTCACGGCGCGCGAGTCGTTCGTTAAAATTTATAAACGACCGCCCGTGAAAGCACCGAGTTCTCGGAAGATAATCTATAAAGATTCTCCATCCTGCTGGAAGTTATCGGATCGGCGCGATTGTTCACTTGTAGAAATCCACGCTCCCGACGTTGCCAGAAACGATATTTACGAAAGGTGTGTCAAAAATAAACGAAAGAAGCTCTCCTATAAATTTAGAAAAAGCAAACGAGTGAAATGTTTGAGATGATAATTTGCTGAAATGCAAGCTCGAATAGCCCCAGGGTTTCGAATGATTCCCCGCGCTTTATACATCTCTCTGTTTACAAACGGTGTATAAATGAAAGATCGCTTCAGATGGGTCGTCGCTGTTTGACGCGCGATGCTGTTCCTTTTTTTTTTGTCTGTCTGTGCGTTTAGCTTCGCTAAACAAGTTAAATGGTTAAAAAGCGTCGAAAAAGCGAATACACACGCGACAAGACAAATCTAACGAGTAAAGGAACGCTCCGCTCCAAGATAAAAATGGTTGTTTACAATCAATACAGCGTTTCGGTACCCCTGATCGTAGTCTGAAACTGTGTAACAAAAGAGAGGAAAGCGAATGGTGAAGGAACTTCGAAGCCTCCGTGGCGTGGCTAGAACTTGTGATAAAAGTATGTTTGCAGCAATTATGCATGCTCCCGTTAAAACAGCATTTCAATGTCTCGCATGGCTTAAAGCTCTAGGAGGCTTCAACATTTAGAATACATACGGACTACTTCGTTTGTTAAAGATAAGCGAAGACCGCGCGACCATCGCTCGGTCGTCCAGTCCTCGAAAGTTTTGTTGCGTTCCAAAGAAGAGACAAATGGGGTTTACCCTTGCGCTAAGGGGAGAAGAAGAGAAAAGCAGTTGTTAAATCTAAGAGGTGTGTGGAGTACATCGCGTGTTGGTTAAAATTGTTAAATGAAGTATACGCGAAATGTTCTCTCGCTCTTGCTTTTCCTCTTGCTTCCGTGGCGCTCGAAAAGAAGGGATGATAAATAAAGAAACCTATTCGAAATCTCTTGTGGAACAAAAAATAATACGGACGGACGTTAAAATTGAACCGAGACGAAATGGATCGTCTTGCGAGTTGTCTTCGCTTTGAAATTGTTAAAAATTGATAAAAGCAATACGACGAAGCTGCAGTCCGCAAAATGTTTGAAGCAAAAAGGAAATAACACGAAAATTATGGGAACGTCGTGTCTCAACTTTTTTTTCCCTCTTGTGCTCGTTTCATCGAACGATAAATACAAACATTTTGAAACGAGAGAGGAGGAAAAATTGAATATGCGAAAGGTTGATTCACGCACAGTTTCTCTACGTGTTTGCTTTTTTGCTTCTTTTCGTTTATTTTTTTTTTTTTTTGCATCGAGCATCATTATTCACCTTTCGATGAAACCAAAGAAATTGACGACCTCAGAGTAGGCGAGATTACCCGCTGAATTTAAGCATATTATTAAGCGGAGGAAAAGAAACTAACTAGGATTTCCTTAGTAGCGGCGAGCGAACAGGAATGAGCCCAGCACTGAATCCCGCGGTACCGCCGCTGGGAAATGTAGTGTTCAGGAGGATCCGTTTATCCCGAGACATCGAATTG
>NC_135042.1:37500-40000 GCF_051020975.1 Osmia lignaria lignaria
CCTCACGGGTGATGACGCAATGTGATTTCTGCCCAGTGCTCTGAATGTCAACGTGAAGAAATTCAAAAAAGCGCGGGTAAACGGCGGGAGTAACTATGACTCTCTTAAGGGGTCTCTGGTGAGCGTGCAATTGCGCTAAACCGGAAGTTGATAGTAGAAGTGTTGAGTTGGTACAGTGTGCCACAACGGATATCCGTCAGTAAGCTGAAAGGCTTATTTCTTGTAGCACGCGCTTCAGATCCTCTTGAGAGAGCCATGGTTACTCGATCGCAAGGGGAAGTCAGCTATGCTGGCTTCTCAAGTCTGCCCCACCTCCTCGTGGTGCCCGCTGGGACCTAGTCTTATACTAGGCAGCAAACGGGGTAAAGGCGTCCGGATGGATTAATGGTTACGACATGGCAATGACAAGGATATGATTGGGTATGTAAAATGGAATTATTTATGTTATGGGTACACAATTACCTAAAAAAAAAAAAATGGAGAGCGAAAGCGACGAAGCCTCGGACGCAGGGGCTCCTGACCCTGGAACCCCTGTGGCGGAATATTCCGCTACGGACAGGAGGGTCTTTGATGATGAACCAGGCACGTCCAATGATAATGAGAATGAACAAATCATAATACTGCCACTAAGCAATACTATTATTTGCTCGGTTTGTGGTGATGTTGGGCAACAAAAACATTTCCTGAATGATAAAGATTTTCTTAAGCATGCACAAACAGCGCATTCCCGCCTGAAAATTAAATGGTGCTGTCATTATTGTAGAAAAGAGTATGTTAGACCACAGGCACTAAAATGTCATATACCAAAATGCAAAGGCGTAGTGCAGTCAGTACAGAAAGAGTACAAATGTGGCAGTTGTGATGCAAGCTTCGATACTAAGAGAGGCCTATCTACGCATGAAAGACATAGACACCCGGGTGTGAGGAACGAGGCGCGGGCCAAAGCAACCGCTCCTGAAACAAAAAAAAAGAGTAGGTGCCCAGCATGGACGGACGAAGAGACTGCCCTATTACGCGTACTGAATGAAAGGTTCAAAAATGTGAAACAGATAAACGCCGAAATCGTAAAATACATGCCAAATAAAACCTTAAAACAAATAAGCGATAAGAGAAGAATACTTACCCCTGATGTTACGACAGTAGTAACTCGGATTGAAGCTGGGCCCGAGAATTCTCTTGAGTTAGATGAAAATCCACCGAATGAGGAAGACAACGCACAACTAGAAGAAGAAGAAAATGAACAAACATGGAAGGAACGTCTAAAAGAAAGTATACAATCGAGTCCTCCACCAGATAACCCGGAACTGCTAGTAATAAATGATAGAATAAAAGAAATTGCATGCATAGAAAATCAAGAGGTTAATGAAAATGATAATAACGAAATAGAGAAAATTATTAAAATACTTACAGATACGTTGAAAAGTCAGCAGGATGAGGAAGAGCAGGAGAACGACGAGGAAACCGATGATACCTGCAATAGAAGAAATAACCAACGATTGAATAATTACAGGAAAAGAGATAAACACAATGAGAGACCTAAAAAACCAGGAAATAATAATAACAAAATTGATAGAGACAGAGTTAATGAAAGAAATAGATTTAACAAATACAGATACGCACGATTCCAAGAATTATATAAGAAATGTCCTAAAAAATTAGTTGATATGGCAGTATTAGATATAAGTATAGAAAATAATAAAAAAAATACGAACACTAATTGCACTGAATTACCTGCCAAGGAAGAAATAGAGAAATGTTATTCAGAATTATGGGGAGTTACGGGCACTGACGAAGGCCTCCCTAGATTAAAAGATCTAATAAGGGCACCCACTATACCGATAAATGAAATATATCCCCCGATAACTGATGAAAATATTATTGAGAAAATGAAAAAAATAAAAGCTAACACAGCGCCGGGTGTTGATGGTCTTCGGAAATTACATTTGCGGAGGAAAGGAGCAGTGCAAGTATTGGCGAACTTGTATAATCTATTAATATTAAAACAATACTATCCTAAATGCTGGCGAATAAATAGAACCGTTTTGATACCAAAACCGAATAAAGACCCGAAAGATATTAAAAACTGGCGGCCACTTACGATTGGCTCCATAGTTAGCAGAATATTTTCGGCTATGATAGATAATAGACTTCGAGTAAAGATTGAACAATCATTGCGACAAAAAGGCTTCACCAAAGAAGATGGTTGCAAACAAAATGTTGCATTACTCGGGGCTTCTATAGCGCAAATGAAGCAACAAAAAGGTGGTATAATTACGGTGGTCGATATTGCTAAAGCATTCGACACGGTGCCTCATAGTGCAATTGAGGATTGCCTAAAGTTAAAAGGTGTCCCACGTAGAATGGCTCAATATATAAGGAAAGCTTACATTGCATGCGAGACTAAAATAAAAACAAAAAATAGTGAAATAAATATCGCAGTTAACAGGGGAGTTAAACAGGGTGACCCCTTATCGCCATTAATATTTAACTTAATAATAGA
>NC_135042.1:45000-47500 GCF_051020975.1 Osmia lignaria lignaria
TCGTTATTTTGGCTAAACGGAGCGAAAATCTGCATTTATACCATCACGGACGTTAGTTTAATAGCGTTTAACGATGGATCCACGGTACAGAATGCAAAAATATGATTGTTAAAATTTTCGACTAATCGGTTCTAAGAGGCGAAGCAATACGCCGCTGGGACTTTGAAATATTTCGGAGCGCACCTAAAGTTCGTTATTTTGGCTAAACGGAGCGAAAATCTGCATTTATACCATCACGGACGTTAGTTTAATAGCGTTTAACGATGGATCCACGGTACAGAATGCAAAAATATGATTGTTAAAATTTTCGACTAATCGGTTCTAAGAGGCGAAGCAATACGCCGCTGGGACTTTGAAATATTTCGGAGCGCACCTAAAGTTCGTTATTTTGGCTAAACGGAGCGAAAATCTGCATTTATACCATCACGGACGTTAGTTCAATAGCGTTTAACGATCGATCCACGGTACAGAATGCAAAAATATGATTGTTAAAATTTTCGACTAATCGGTTCTAAGAGGCGAAGCAATACGCCGCTGGGACTTTGAAATATTTCGGAGCGCACCTAAAGTTCGTTATTTTGGCTAAACGGAGCGAAAATCTGCATTTATACCATCACGGACGTTAGTTCAATAGCGTTTAACGATCGATCCACGGTACAGAATGCAAAAATATGATTGTTAAAATTTTCGACTAATCGGTTCTAAGAGGCGAAGCAATACGCCGCTGGGACTTTGAAATATTTCGGAGCGCATCTAAAGTTCGTTATTTTGGCTAAACGGAGCGAAAATCTGCATTTATACCATCACGGACGTTAGTTCAATAGCGTTTAACGATCGATCCACGGTACAGAATGCAAAAATATGATTGTTAAAATTTTCGACTAATCGGTTCTAAGAGGCGAAGCAATACGCCGCTGGGACTTTGAAATATTTCGGAGCGCACCTGAAGTTCGTTATTTTGGCTAAACGGAGCGAAAATCTGCATTTATACCATCACAGACGTTAGTTTAATAGCGTTTAACGATGGATCCACGGTACAGAATGCAAAAATATGATTGTTAAAATTTTCGACTAATCGGTTCTAAGAGGCGAAGCAATACGCCGCTGGGACTTTGAAATATTTCGGAGCGCACCTAAAGTTCGTTATTTTGGCTAAACGGAGCGAAAATCTGCATTTATACCATCACGGACGTTAGTTCAATAGCGTTTAACGATCGATCCACGGTACAGAATGCAAAAATATGATTGTTAAAATTTTCGACTAATCGGTTCTAAGAGGCGAAGCAATACGCCGCTGGGACTTTGAAATATTTCGGAGCGCATCTAAAGTTCGTTATTTTGGCTACACGGAGCGAAAATCTGCATTTATACCATCACGGACGTTAGTTCAATAGCGTTTAACGATCGATCCACGGTACAGAATGCAAAAATATGATTGTTAAAATTTTCGACTAATCGGTTCTAAGAGGCGAAGCAATACGCCGCTGGGACTTTGAAATATTTCGGAGCGCACCTAAAGTTCGTTATTTTGGCTAAACGGAGCGAAAATCTGCATTTATACCATCACGGACGTTAGTTTAATAGCGTTTAACGATGGATCCACGGTACAGAATGCAAAAATATGATTGTTAAAATTTTCGACTAATCGGTTCTAAGAGGCGAAGCAATACGCCGCTGGGACTTTGAAATATTTCGGAGCGCACCTAAAGTTCGTTATTTTGGCTAAACGGAGCGAAAATCTGCATTTATACCATCACGGACGTTAGTTCAATAGCGTTTAACGATCGATCCACGGTACAGAATGCAAAAATATGATTGTTAAAATTTTCGACTAATCGGTTCTAAGAGGCGAAGCAATACGCCGCTGGGACTTTGAAATATTTCGGAGCGCACCTAAAGTTCGTTATTTTGGCTAAACGGAGCGAAAATCTGCATTTATACCATCACGGACGTTAGTTTAATAGCGTTTAACGATGGATCCACGGTACAGAATGCAAAAATATGATTGTTAAAATTTTCGACTAATCGGTTCTAAGAGGCGAAGCAATACGCCGCTGGGACTTTGAAATATTTCGGAGCGCACCTAAAGTTCGTTATTTTGGCTAAACGGAGCGAAAATCTGCATTTATACCATCACGGACGTTAGTTTAATAGCGTTTAACGATGGATCCACGGTACTGAATGCAAAAATATGATTGTTAAAATTTTCGACTAATCGGTTCTAAGAGGCGAAGCAATACGCCGCTGGGACTTTGAAATATTTCGGAGCGCATCTAAAGTTCGTTATTTTGGCTAAACGGAGCGAAAATCTGCATTTATACCATCACGGACGTTAGTTCAATAGCGTTTAACGATCGATCCACGGTACAGAATGCAAAAATATGATTGTTAAAATTTTCGACTTATCGGTTCTGGATCACTGAAAAATCAAAAAAAATTATTAATTTTGATTAATTAAATTACATATGTAGTTTTATATTGTTATAGTCTCGTATTTGTT
>NC_135042.1:52500-57500 GCF_051020975.1 Osmia lignaria lignaria
CACATGAACATCGACATTTCGAACGCACATTGCGGTCCACGGATACAATTCCTGGACCACGCCTGGCTGAGGGTCGTTTTCTTAACAAAAGACTGCTTGCGTTTGCTTCTCGAAAAAAGAGTAATTCATTTCTTTCTAAACATCTCGCCGTCGTTCAACGAAAGTAGAACGTTTCGGAGCGGGATTATCGAACGAAATTGAAAGAATGAATGAACGATAAACAAAGAAAGAGTCGCAACGTACGAGCGATAGTTGGGCAGTTCGTCGGCGTTTGTCGTGGAAACGATGTGACGAAAATCGCAACCGATACACTAAATGCAGGCCGTTAAAGGAGAGAAACAAATTTCGAAATATCTCTTCGAACTAGCGCAAGTGCGTCACGGCGCGCGAGTCGTTCGTTAAAATTTATAAACGACCGCCCGTGAAAGCACCGAGTTCTCGGAAGATAATCTATAAAGATTCTCCATCCTGCTGGAAGTTATCGGATCGGCGCGATTGTTCACTTGTAGAAATCCACGCTCCCGACGTTGCCAGAAACGATATTTACGAAAGGTGTGTCAAAAATAAACGAAAGAAGCTCTCCTATAAATTTAGAAAAAGCAAACGAGTGAAATGTTTGAGATGATAATTTGCTGAAATGCAAGCTCGAATAGCCCCAGGGTTTCGAATGATTCCCCGCGCTTTATACATCTCTCTGTTTACAAACGGTGTATAAATGAAAGATCGCTTCAGATGGGTCGTCGCTGTTTGACGCGCGATGCTGTTCCTTTTTTTTTTGTCTGTCTGTGCGTTTAGCTTCGCTAAACAAGTTAAATGGTTAAAAAGCGTCGAAAAAGCGAATACACACGCGACAAGACAAATCTAACGAGTAAAGGAACGCTCCGCTCCAAGATAAAAATGGTTGTTTACAATCAATACAGCGTTTCGGTACCCCTGATCGTAGTCTGAAACTGTGTAACAAAAGAGAGGAAAGCGAATGGTGAAGGAACTTCGAAGCCTCCGTGGCGTGGCTAGAACTTGTGATAAAAGTATGTTTGCAGCAATTATGCATGCTCCCGTTAAAACAGCATTTCAATGTCTCGCATGGCTTAAAGCTCTAGGAGGCTTCAACATTTAGAATACATACGGACTACTTCGTTTGTTAAAGATAAGCGAAGACCGCGCGACCATCGCTCGGTCGTCCAGTCCTCGAAAGTTTTGTTGCGTTCCAAAGAAGAGACAAATGGGGTTTACCCTTGCGCTAAGGGGAGAAGAAGAGAAAAGCAGTTGTTAAATCTAAGAGGTGTGTGGAGTACATCGCGTGTTGGTTAAAATTGTTAAATGAAGTATACGCGAAATGTTCTCTCGCTCTTGCTTTTCCTCTTGCTTCCGTGGCGCTCGAAAAGAAGGGATGATAAATAAAGAAACCTATTCGAAATCTCTTGTGGAACAAAAAATAATACGGACGGACGTTAAAATTGAACCGAGACGAAATGGATCGTCTTGCGAGTTGTCTTCGCTTTGAAATTGTTAAAAATTGATAAAAGCAATACGACGAAGCTGCAGTCCGCAAAATGTTTGAAGCAAAAAGGAAATAACACGAAAATTATGGGAACGTCGTGTCTCAACTTTTTTTTCCCTCTTGTGCTCGTTTCATCGAACGATAAATACAAACATTTTGAAACGAGAGAGGAGGAAAAATTGAATATGCGAAAGGTTGATTCACGCACAGTTTCTCTACGTGTTTGCTTTTTTGCTTCTTTTCGTTTATTTTTTTTTTTTTTTGCATCGAGCATCATTATTCACCTTTCGATGAAACCAAAGAAATTGACGACCTCAGAGTAGGCGAGATTACCCGCTGAATTTAAGCATATTATTAAGCGGAGGAAAAGAAACTAACTAGGATTTCCTTAGTAGCGGCGAGCGAACAGGAATGAGCCCAGCACTGAATCCCGCGGTACCGCCGCTGGGAAATGTAGTGTTCAGGAGGATCCGTTTATCCCGAGACATCGAATTGCGTCCAAGTCCATCTTGAATGGGGCCATTTACCCATAGAGGGTGCCAGGCCCGTAGTGACCGGTACGCGTTTCGGGAGGATCTCTCCTTAGAGTCGGGTTGCTTGAGAGTGCAGCCCTAAGTGGGTGGTAAACTCCATCTAAGGCTAAATACGACCACGAGACCGATAGCGAACAAGTACCGTGAGGGAAAGTTGAAAAGAACTTTGAAGAGAGAGTTCAAGAGTACGTGAAACCGTTCAGGGGTAAACCTGAGAAACCCAAAAGATCGAATGGGGAGATTCATCGTCAACAACGCTGGCTCCCGTTGGTGCGCGATGCCCCGGATGGACCTTCGGGTTCCATTAGCGAGGGCACACCACCTTCGGCGAATGTTCCGGCGAGGTAGTCGTGCACTTCTCCCCTAGTAGAACGTCGCGACCCGTTGCGTGTCGGTCTACGGTCCGAGGCGGAGCCTGTCCGTCACCTTAACGGTGTTCGTGACAGACCCTCGGTTGCCTGGCCGACTGCGCGACGGTACTCAGACGGTATCAGGCCGCAACCAATCCATTTTCGAATGTGTGTGCGTCAGGACCGCCGCAAGCTAGGTTCAGTTATAATTACCCGGATGTACGGACTATGCGCCGTCCCCGGGTCTGGCCAGCTGTTAGCAGGAGGAGTCCTTGGACTGGCCAAGCTTTGAATTACCGGTCGGCGACGCTATTGCTTTGGGTACTCTCAGGGCTCAAGCCTGCGGGCAAAATGTTAAATATTAGACGTTAAATGCTAAATGTAAATGTTAAATGGTAAAGGGTAAATGTTAAATGTTAAAGGTTAAATGCTAAACAGGAAAAACCTACTAGGACTGCTAAACCTTATACTGAACTGGCACGAAAACGGACATGAGATGGCATCGAATCGGAACTGTCGCCTAGATCTCTCTCCTTCTATAAGCTAAATTAAATAATGGGTAGAACATGCACGAACGAAAAAGCCTCGGACGCAGGGGTTCTCGGCCCTGGAACCCCTGTGGCGGAAATATCCGCTTTGGATAGGAGGGCTACCGATAAACAACCTGGCGATTCAAACGGTCACGAATTGGCTCAGCGAATTGACATACCCCTGTCCTCAACGACCGCTTGCTTGGCCTGCAGTCTGGCTGGTACACAGACAATATGCGCAAGCGATAAAGCCATCGCAGTACACGCGCAGAAACAACATCCAAAACTGCGTTTAGTCTGGTGCTGCGCGAAGTGTGGAAAAGAGTCCGAAAAGATACATAGTATCAAATGCCACATCCCGAAGTGCAAGGGTAAATGTGAACCTGTTGAGCAGAGTTTCAAATGCACTGGGTGTGACAAGACCTTCGCCACAAAAAGGGGACTGTCAATTCACGAAATGCACATGCACCCAGACATCAGAAACGCAGCACGAGCCAAGACTGTAGAGCCAGGTAAGGGTAAGAAAGGCAGGAAATGCTCTGTCTGGACGGAGGAAGAGACAGCTTTGCTTCGGGAGTTAAACGACCGATTCAAAGCCGAAAAACAGATAGGCGCTAAAATTAGAAATTACTTCCCCGATAAAACACTGAAACAGATCAGTGAGAAAAGGAGACAGTTAAATACGCGCCAAAGGCCGGTTGTACCGGCTGAGGCGGAGGAGGATAACTCCAGTAACATCTCCGAACCCAACAACATCCACGTCTCGCCGGTCGAAACGATAAATGAGGACGACGAGGAGGATGCATGGAAGGAACCTCTAATCGAATGTATCAGGGCTGGCCCCGTTCTAGAGGATCCGGAAATGGCTAAAATAGACAGCGAAATTGTTAAACTTGCCCAAGGTGAATGCCGGCCCGAAGGTATCAATCGCGTTGTGAACGCTCTAGTCGAAATGCTAAAAGGCGGAGAGGGGGATAAACGCCGAAAAACCCCAAAAAAACTCGAAGAATTCAAAGTCCAAGCCAAACTCCAAGGCTCAAAGCAAGAGAACTAAGCTTGGCAAATTCAAATACGCTCGATACCAGGAGGTCTACAAAAAATGCCCCAAGAAATTGGTGGACATGGCAATCACGGGGGCAGAATTTGAAAGCGATAAAATCACTTTACCGAATAGCGCCGATGTAATCGGACTATACGGTGAGCTGTGGGGAACCACTGGCGAATGCGAGGGCTTGCCCTCTTTCGAAGGAAATCAAAGACAGCCGCACATACCAACGCGGGAAATCTGCACGCCAATTACGGCGGAGGAAATCATCGTCAGAATGCGAAAGGTAAAAACCGACTCAGCAGCAGGCGTCGACGGTGTGCGCAAAGTACACTTGAGAAAGAAGGGAGTGGTTCAGATACTAGCTAAATTGTATAACCTATTAATGTTATCTGACCACTACCCGGAACAATGGAGGATAAATCGAACAGCCCTAATACCCAAGCAAGGAAAAGACACCGCGGACGTCAAAAATTGGCGTCCGATCACCATCGGGTCAATGCTGGGTAGGATGTACTCCGCCATGATCGACGCTAGACTGAGAAGGCACGTACAGCAATCCATCCGTCAAAAAGGTTTCACCAAGGAGGACGGATGCAAACATAACATCGCATTGCTGTCGCATGCCCTGGCGGTGATGAAAAAACGCAATGGTGGTGTGGTAACAATTGTCGATATCGCAAAAGCGTTCGACACGGTACCACACGCGGCTATTAAGGAATGCCTTACTCGAAAAGGAGTCTCCTCAAAGGTTGCTCAACTAATAAGGCAAATGTACGACAGATGTCGTACAAAAGTTAAAACGAACAACGGGGAAGTGAGCGTCACGCTAAATCGAGGTGTTAAACAAGGTGACCCGCTATCCCCGCTAATCTTCAATCTAATAATAGACCCCGTTATCGAATATTTGAATAACAACACAACGGGAGTCTCGGTTGAAGATGAAAACCTGTCGATTCTCGCCTTCGCCGATGATATGGTGTTACTGGCTAAGGACGAAAAAGAAGCGAGAAAACAAATTCGAATATTGCACCAGTTCCT
>NC_135042.1:62500-65000 GCF_051020975.1 Osmia lignaria lignaria
GGTTCTAAGAGGCGAAGCAATACGCCGCTGGGACTTTGAAATATTTCGGAGCGCATCTAAAGTTCGTTATTTTGGCTAAACGGAGCGAAAATCTGCATTTATACCATCACGGACGTTAGTTCAATAGCGTTTAACGATCGATCCACGGTACAGAATGCAAAAATATGATTGTTAAAATTTTCGACTAATCGGTTCTAAGAGGCGAAGCAATACGCCGCTGGGACTTTGAAATATTTCGGAGCGCATCTAAAGTTCGTTATTTTGGCTAAACGGAGCGAAAATCTGCATTTATACCATCACGGACGTTAGTTCAATAGCGTTTAACGATCGATCCACGGTACAGAATGCAAAAATATGATTGTTAAAATTTTCGACTAATCGGTTCTAAGAGGCGAAGCAATACGCCGCTGGGACTTTGAAATATTTCGGAGCGCATCTAAAGTTCGTTATTTTGGCTAAACGGAGCGAAAATCTGCATTTATACCATCACGGACGTTAGTTCAATAGCGTTTAACGATCGATCCACGGTACAGAATGCAAAAATATGATTGTTAAAATTTTCGACTAATCGGTTCTAAGAGGCGAAGCAATACGCCGCTGGGACTTTGAAATATTTCGGAGCGCACCTAAAGTTCGTTATTTTGGCTAAACGGAGCGAAAATCTGCATTTATACCATCACGGACGTTAGTTTAATAGCGTTTAACGATGGATCCACGGTACAGAATGCAAAAATATGATTGTTAAAATTTTCGACTAATCGGTTCTAAGAGGCGAAGCAATACGCCGCTGGGACTTTGAAATATTTCGGAGCGCACCTAAAGTTCGTTATTTTGGCTAAACGGAGCGAAAATCTGCATTTATACCATCACGGACGTTAGTTTAATAGCGTTTAACGATGGATCCACGGTACAGAATGCAAAAATATGATTGTTAAAATTTTCGACTAATCGGTTCTAAGAGGCGAAGCAATACGCCGCTGGGACTTTGAAATATTTCGGAGCGCACCTAAAGTTCGTTATTTTGGCTAAACGGAGCGAAAATCTGCATTTATACCATCACGGACGTTAGTTTAATAGCGTTTAACGATGGATCCACGGTACTGAATGCAAAAATATGATTGTTAAAATTTTCGACTAATCGGTTCTAAGAGGCGAAGCAATACGCCGCTGGGACTTTGAAATATTTCGGAGCGCATCTAAAGTTCGTTATTTTGGCTAAACGGAGCGAAAATCTGCATTTATACCATCACGGACGTTAGTTCAATAGCGTTTAACGATCGATCCACGGTACAGAATGCAAAAATATGATTGTTAAAATTTTCGACTTATCGGTTCTGGATCACTGAAAAATCAAAAAAAATTATTAATTTTGATTAATTAAATTACATATGTAGTTTTATATTGTTATAGTCTCGTATTTGTTAATGTTTTGTCGTAAGAAAATGCAAAAATATCGTTTTAATGTTTTCGTCTCATCGGTTCTGGATCGCTGAAAAATCAAAAAAAAATATTAATTTTGATTAATTAAATTACAAATGGAGTTTTATATTGCTATAGTCGCTTATTTGTTAATGTTTTACCGTAAGAAAATGCAAAAATATCGTTTTAATATTTTCATCTCATCGGTTCTGGGCGGTTTTAAAATTTTTTAAAATATTAATTAAACCCATGATTTACATGAGAATGTGAATTTATTATGTCCTGCATGTTAATTTATTAATTTTCATGTATAGAACGTTATAAAATGAAAGGATATGTTCGACGATATTTTCAGTCTAAGTTTTACCGTGCCGGCGGGATGGTACGCTCTCACGGCGGTTTGCACAGGCATACGCCTGGGCGTAAGCCCATGCGTCGCCGACCTAGCGGCCGGCCGTTCGGTATTTATAGGAAGGCACTTTCGGTTCGCTCGGACCGGTCGGGAGTAGCGTCGAGCGTGTGGCTCTTTTATGACTTCGGTTGAAAAGCAGTCTACCGCTCCTCGAGAATATACTTTCTCGACTATTCTCGTTCCGGTTTTCCGTTGCGGATTATTATTAATCTCCACACAGCATTACCACGGGTCGGTGTCTAAGACCGAATGGCCCATATGTGGTGAGCCTTGTAATATAAGGCTGGTGACCTGTATGCACTTATAAATGTTGCATACTTGTACAAACTGAGCATCAACTGTCTGTAACCAAAATTTGTTAAAACTGAAAAAGTTATAAGATTGTATAAAATTTTTGAACCAAGAAAGTAGTGTTAGACGAAAATTCGTTCTATCACTTTTAGAAGGGAGACTGTTTGGAAATATTTAAAGTATAAAATACACAAAAGTCCACTGAATTATGAACAAAATTACGTCCCTGAATTTAAGAAAAGTCAAGAGGTGTCAGAAATAAAATCCTCTCTGATACGTTCAGAGAGGAAAATAAGTATGGAGAGAGGAGTAAAAATGAAAGAAGTTTTAAGGCTGGGGAAACTTCTAAAGGAGAGAGATTCCAACATATCTAATATG
>NC_135042.1:67500-70000 GCF_051020975.1 Osmia lignaria lignaria
GGTTCGAGCCAATAAGAAACAAATACCAAAACGCTGCGATGCGGTAAAATTACACCGACACGGTTACGTGCGGAGGTCGCTTTGATTACTCATCGCGTTTCTCCCGTCCGTTCGGAACCGCCGGCAAAAAAACTGTGCGACCAACGGCGCCAAAGAGCACGACGCCGGACCATTTCTCTCTGGCTGATGTGAATGGAAGTAAAAGACGCTTGCGTGAGGTCTCTCGACCTTTATCTCTCTAACTTATACTTATGGGTCGTCGTCTACTTGATCGGGTACAAACAAGTCGTAAGAAACAAACAAACAAACCACAAAAATACAAGTCGTAAAAAAACAAACTTCTGTTGGTTAACCTACAATATGAAGGATCGAAATGAAAGAAGGATCATATTATTACAAACCGAAAGTGAAGGATCATTAAAATTGAAATACAATATATATAAATATATAAATGTACCCGTCGTTGCGACACCCTAGTTAAATGGAAAGATATAAAAAAGAGAGAAAAGGAATACAGATGACCCGCCGTCTGATCTTTGCTAAATGATCTGGCATCACCGGAGTTTTTTTGGTCCGTGTTGCGTTCGCTCTATTCGAAATGAAACTCGCGGAGGCGAAGAATTGTTAAAAGTTTACGAAGCGTCTAGGAGTGGTTAAAACTGAGAGAGTTGAAACTACGATGTATTAGAACGAGCAACCGTCGAAACTTTGTTTTCGCGACGTTCTTTTCGTCGCTCTCGTCCCCACGCTCCTACGCTTTGGTTGTTTCTTTGCCATCCGTGTTGCGATAAAAAGATTTCTCCATTGTCCAAAAAGGACGGATCGAGATTCCTCTTTCGAGAGGGAGAGAGAGGTACTTGCGGGTAACCTGGAATCTACGAAACACGCACCGTGGTAAGATTCGTGCGTCCGCCTGATCGATGTGTGTTGTTTACGGACCGGCTGAGAAGCGACGATAGCGAGTCTTTGAAAAACTATGTGTCCATTAGTTAGACCGATCGTCGCCGGCCGTGTGTCTGTTCGAATCTCGCAACCCACGATTCAGCGACAGGACGCGCGCTCGCATTCCTTGTGTGCGTTCGTACTTTTCAAGGTTTTTAAATGTACTTTACGCCCGACCGTCGAGAGGAGCGTGCCACTGGGCGTTTCTCCGACGGTTTCCGTCCTTGGACGCGATCGTGTCGTCAACGATCGAACAAACAAACAAATACGTTGGCGACGCCCGAATTCGCTCTCCCGCACGCGCCGGGTGGGAGAGTGATGTGGGTATCGAATGTGATGCGTGTTAATAATGAAAATAACACTCTAAAGATCTAAAGAGTTTGAAATACAAAATTTTACGATTACCCTGAACGGTGGATCACTTGGCTCGTGGGTCGATGAAGAACGCAGCTAATTGCGCGTCAACGTGTGAACTGCAGGACACATGAACATCGACATTTCGAACGCACATTGCGGTCCACGGATACAATTCCTGGACCACGCCTGGCTGAGGGTCGTTTTCTTAACAAAAGACTGCTTGCGTTTGCTTCTCGAAAAAAGAGTAATTCATTTCTTTCTAAACATCTCGCCGTCGTTCAACGAAAGTAGAACGTTTCGGAGCGGGATTATCGAACGAAATTGAAAGAATGAATGAACGATAAACAAAGAAAGAGTCGCAACGTACGAGCGATAGTTGGGCAGTTCGTCGGCGTTTGTCGTGGAAACGATGTGACGAAAATCGCAACCGATACACTAAATGCAGGCCGTTAAAGGAGAGAAACAAATTTCGAAATATCTCTTCGAACTAGCGCAAGTGCGTCACGGCGCGCGAGTCGTTCGTTAAAATTTATAAACGACCGCCCGTGAAAGCACCGAGTTCTCGGAAGATAATCTATAAAGATTCTCCATCCTGCTGGAAGTTATCGGATCGGCGCGATTGTTCACTTGTAGAAATCCACGCTCCCGACGTTGCCAGAAACGATATTTACGAAAGGTGTGTCAAAAATAAACGAAAGAAGCTCTCCTATAAATTTAGAAAAAGCAAACGAGTGAAATGTTTGAGATGATAATTTGCTGAAATGCAAGCTCGAATAGCCCCAGGGTTTCGAATGATTCCCCGCGCTTTATACATCTCTCTGTTTACAAACGGTGTATAAATGAAAGATCGCTTCAGATGGGTCGTCGCTGTTTGACGCGCGATGCTGTTCCTTTTTTTTTGTCTGTCTGTGCGTTTAGCTTCGCTAAACAAGTTAAATGGTTAAAAAGCGTCGAAAAAGCGAATACACACGCGACAAGACAAATCTAACGAGTAAAGGAACGCTCCGCTCCAAGATAAAAATGGTTGTTTACAATCAATACAGCGTTTCGGTACCCCTGATCGTAGTCTGAAACTGTGTAACAAAAGAGAGGAAAGCGAATGGTGAAGGAACTTCGAAGCCTCCGTGGCGTGGCTAGAACTTGTGATAAAAGTATGTTTGCAGCAATTATGCATGCTCCCGTTAAAACAGCATTTCAATGT
>NC_135042.1:72500-75000 GCF_051020975.1 Osmia lignaria lignaria
CTGCCTGGAGCCGCCGTCGGTGCAGATCTTGGTGGTAGTAGCAAATACTCCAGCGAGGCCCTGGAGGACTGACGTGGAGAAGGGTTTCGTGTGAACAGCCGTTGCACACGAGTCAGTCGATCCTAAGCCCTAAGAGAAATCCTATGTAAATGAGGTGTCCTAAAGCTCTCAGTTAAAAAGCAACAACAAAACTGTTAAATATGGCTAAATCGAATTTATAAGAAGTAGTTGCAGAGATGCACACCCATTGGGCGAAAGGGAATCCGGTTCCTATTCCGGAACCCGGCAGCGGAACCGCATACCATTCGGGCCCTCGTAAGAGTGTTCGTCGGGGTAACCCAAAATGACCTGGAGACGCCGTCGGGAGATCTGGGAAGAGTTTTCTTTTCTGTATAAGCGTTCGAGTTCCCTGGAAACCTCTAGCAGGGAGATAGGGTTTGGAACGCGAAGAGCACCGCAGTTGCGGCGGTGTCTGGATCTTCCCCTCGGACCTTGAAAATCCAGGAGAGGGCCACGTGGAGGTGTCGCGCCGGTTCGTACCCATATCCGCAGCAGGTCTCCAAGGTGAAGAGCCTCTAGTCGATAGATTAATGTAGGTAAGGGAAGTCGGCAAATTGGATCCGTAACTTCGGAATAAGGATTGGCTCTGAGGAGCGGGGCGTGTCGGGCTTGGTCGGGAAGCGGGTCTGGCTGACGTGCCGGGCCTGGGCGAGGTGAACGGTTGGCGACTTCGGTCGCGTCCCGGGATCCGAGCTCGGTCCCGTGCCTTGGCCTCCCGCGGATCTTCCTTGCTGCGAGGCTTCCGTGGCGGTTAACGCCGTCGTGGTCGCTTCTTCGGCCGCCATTCAACGCTTAGCTCAGAACTGGCACGGACTAGGGGAATCCGACTGTCTAATTAAAACAAAGCATTGCGATGGCCCTCACGGGTGATGACGCAATGTGATTTCTGCCCAGTGCTCTGAATGTCAACGTGAAGAAATTCAAAAAAAAGCGCGGGTAAACGGCGGGAGTAACTATGACTCTCTTAAAAATATAAAATTTACCTTGCAAAAGAAATCGAAGCTTTTGCCACAAAACAAAAACGAAATATCTGCCCTATGACACCGAAAGTACGATTAGAAAAGATCAGTCCGGAAGATATTGAAAAAATAAAGAATCAAATAGATAGTAATACAGAACAAGATGAAACATACAATATACAACACTCAACCGATGAACCACAAACAAAAAATTCATGCATACACATAAAATCCAATGAAATATACAATGAACTGACAAACATAAAAGAAAACACTACAGACGAAATGAAACATATAATTAATAGCATAATAAAAAACGAAGGAAAACAGGAAATAATATGCATGCTAAACGAGTATATAATAAAAATTGCGCCCCCACCTAAGAACAAATCATGTAAAAAAAATAAAACTAAAAATAGACCATACATACCGCGGAAAGGAAAACGATCAAAAAGACGAGCTAGTGAATATACAAACATACAAAAACTATATCACAAACATCCGACACAAGCAGCAGAAAAAATTCTAAGTGAAACTAAAACAGATGTAACAGATAAGCCGAGCATGATTGAGTTTACAAAATACTATAAAAATATCTTTGCGCGTAAGAACTTAAAATGGAAAATAGATGATAATCAAACATCCAATGTAATTAATATATCATATGCAATAAGCCCAATAGAGATACATAGCGTACTCCGCAAATTAAAAGAATCTGCACCCGGAGCTGACGGAATTAAACGAGAACACCTAAGAAATATGCCACGTAATGATTTAATTGCCCTATTAAATATCATCTGGGGTACTAGGTACTTTCCGCCCATACTAAAAACAAATAGAACTACTTTACTGCCAAAAGCTGGAAACTTAAAAGATCCAAAACATTGGAGGCCCATTACAATATCAAGTAGATTATTACGTCTCTTACATAAAATTATTACAACTCGATTGGAAAATGAAATCACACTAACACATAGTCAACGTGGTTTCACGAAGACTGACGGTCTAATGGCTAATAGCTCTATTTTACAAACGATAATTCGAACGATGCGAACCGAATCTAAACCGTGTATTATTTTATCAATAGATTTAGCAAAAGCCTTTGACAGAGTAACGATAACCTCCATTATAGACGCTCTAACAAAACAAGGTATTGATACACATACTATCCAGTACATAGAGGAATCCTACCGTAACATAACTACCACCTTAGAATGCCACGGCGATAGATCTGAACCGATATCGATTAATCGCGGCGTGAAACAGGGTGACCCTATGTCTGGCTTTTTATTCAACTTAATTCTGGACGACCTATTGAAAAAACTAAGTACGCGAGATGGAATAAAGATAAACGGCGTAAACATTATCTCATTAGCTTTCGCAGATGATATTATAATTACTGCCACTACACCGACCATAATGCGAAATTATATCCGAATAATTGAAGAGTTTTTTGACCATCATGGATTTGAGATCAATGT
>NC_135042.1:80000-85000 GCF_051020975.1 Osmia lignaria lignaria
TGATTGTTAAAATTTTCGACTAATCGGTTCTAAGAGGCGAAGCAATACGCCGCTGGGACTTTGAAATATTTCGGAGCGCATCTAAAGTTCGTTATTTTGGCTAAACGGAGCGAAAATCTGCATTTATACCATCACGGACGTTAGTTCAATAGCGTTTAACGATCGATCCACGGTACAGAATGCAAAAATATGATTGTTAAAATTTTCGACTAATCGGTTCTAAGAGGCGAAGCAATACGCCGCTGGGACTTTGAAATATTTCGGAGCGCATCTAAAGTTCGTTATTTTGGCTAAACGGAGCGAAAATCTGCATTTATACCATCACGGACGTTAGTTCAATAGCGTTTAACGATCGATCCACGGTACAGAATGCAAAAATATGATTGTTAAAATTTTCGACTAATCGGTTCTAAGAGGCGAAGCAATACGCCGCTGGGACTTTGAAATATTTCGGAGCGCACCTAAAGTTCGTTATTTTGGCTAAACGGAGCGAAAATCTGCATTTATACCATCACGGACGTTAGTTTAATAGCGTTTAACGATGGATCCACGGTACAGAATGCAAAAATATGATTGTTAAAATTTTCGACTAATCGGTTCTAAGAGGCGAAGCAATACGCCGCTGGGACTTTGAAATATTTCGGAGCGCACCTAAAGTTCGTTATTTTGGCTAAACGGAGCGAAAATCTGCATTTATACCATCACGGACGTTAGTTCAATAGCGTTTAACGATCGATCCACGGTACAGAATGCAAAAATATGATTGTTAAAATTTTCGACTAATCGGTTCTAAGAGGCGAAGCAATACGCCGCTGGGACTTTGAAATATTTCGGAGCGCACCTAAAGTTCGTTATTTTGGCTAAACGGAGCGAAAATCTGCATTTATACCATCACGGACGTTAGTTTAATAGCGTTTAACGATGGATCCACGGTACAGAATGCAAAAATATGATTGTTAAAATTTTCGACTAATCGGTTCTAAGAGGCGAAGCAATACGCCGCTGGGACTTTGAAATATTTCGGAGCGCACCTAAAGTTCGTTATTTTGGCTAAACGGAGCGAAAATCTGCATTTATACCATCACGGACGTTAGTTCAATAGCGTTTAACGATCGATCCACGGTACAGAATGCAAAAATATGATTGTTAAAATTTTCGACTAATCGGTTCTAAGAGGCGAAGCAATACGCCGCTGGGACTTTGAAATATTTCGGAGCGCATCTAAAGTTCGTTATTTTGGCTACACGGAGCGAAAATCTGCATTTATACCATCACGGACGTTAGTTCAATAGCGTTTAACGATCGATCCACGGTACAGAATGCAAAAATATGATTGTTAAAATTTTCGACTAATCGGTTCTAAGAGGCGAAGCAATACGCCGCTGGGACTTTGAAATATTTCGGAGCGCACCTAAAGTTCGTTATTTTGGCTAAACGGAGCGAAAATCTGCATTTATACCATCACGGACGTTAGTTTAATAGCGTTTAACGATGGATCCACGGTACAGAATGCAAAAATATGATTGTTAAAATTTTCGACTAATCGGTTCTAAGAGGCGAAGCAATACGCCGCTGGGACTTTGAAATATTTCGGAGCGCACCTAAAGTTCGTTATTTTGGCTAAACGGAGCGAAAATCTGCATTTATACCATCACGGACGTTAGTTTAATAGCGTTTAACGATGGATCCACGGTACAGAATGCAAAAATATGATTGTTAAAATTTTCGACTAATCGGTTCTAAGAGGCGAAGCAATACGCCGCTGGGACTTTGAAATATTTCGGAGCGCACCTAAAGTTCGTTATTTTGGCTAAACGGAGCGAAAATCTGCATTTATACCATCACGGACGTTAGTTCAATAGCGTTTAACGATCGATCCACGGTACAGAATGCAAAAATATGATTGTTAAAATTTTCGACTAATCGGTTCTAAGAGGCGAAGCAATACGCCGCTGGGACTTTGAAATATTTCGGAGCGCACCTAAAGTTCGTTATTTTGGCTAAACGGAGCGAAAATCTGCATTTATACCATCACGGACGTTAGTTCAATAGCGTTTAACGATCGATCCACGGTACAGAATGCAAAAATATGATTGTTAAAATTTTCGACTAATCGGTTCTAAGAGGCGAAGCAATACGCCGCTGGGACTTTGAAATATTTCGGAGTGCATCTAAAGTTCGTTATTTTGGCTAAACGGAGCGAAAATCTGCATTTATACCATCACGGACGTTAGTTCAATAGCGTTTAACGATCGATCCACGGTACAGAATGCAAAAATATGATTGTTAAAATTTTCGACTAATCGGTTCTAAGAGGCGAAGCAATACGCCGCTGGGACTTTGAAATATTTCGGAGCGCACCTAAAGTTCGTTATTTTGGCTAAACGGAGCGAAAATCTGCATTTATACCATCACAGACGTTAGTTTAATAGCGTTTAACGATGGATCCACGGTACAGAATGCAAAAATATGATTGTTAAAATTTTCGACTAATCGGTTCTAAGAGGCAAAGCAATACGCCGCTGGGACTTTGAAATATTTCGGAGCGCACCTAAAGTTCGTTATTTTGGCTAAACGGAGCGAAAATCTGCATTTATACCATCACGGACGTTAGTTCAATAGCGTTTAACGATCGATCCACGGTACAGAATGCAAAAATATGATTGTTAAAATTTTCGACTAATCGGTTCTAAGAGGCGAAGCAATACGCCGCTGGGACTTTGAAATATTTCGGAGCGCATCTAAAGTTCGTTATTTTGGCTACACGGAGCGAAAATCTGCATTTATACCATCACGGACGTTAGTTCAATAGCGTTTAACGATCGATCCACGGTACAGAATGCAAAAATATGATTGTTAAAATTTTCGACTAATCGGTTCTAAGAGGCGAAGCAATACGCCGCTGGGACTTTGAAATATTTCGGAGCGCACCTAAAGTTCGTTATTTTGGCTAAACGGAGCGAAAATCTGCATTTATACCATCACGGACGTTAGTTTAATAGCGTTTAACGATGGATCCACGGTACAGAATGCAAAAATATGATTGTTAAAATTTTCGACTAATCGGTTCTAAGAGGCGAAGCAATACGCCGCTGGGACTTTGAAATATTTCGGAGCGCACCTAAAGTTCGTTATTTTGGCTAAACGGAGCGAAAATCTGCATTTATACCATCACGGACGTTAGTTCAATAGCGTTTAACGATCGATCCACGGTACAGAATGCAAAAATATGATTGTTAAAATTTTCGACTAATCGGTTCTAAGAGGCGAAGCAATACGCCGCTGGGACTTTGAAATATTTCGGAGCGCACCTAAAGTTCGTTATTTTGGCTAAACGGAGCGAAAATCTGCATTTATACCATCACGGACGTTAGTTTAATAGCGTTTAACGATGGATCCACGGTACAGAATGCAAAAATATGATTGTTAAAATTTTCGACTAATCGGTTCTAAGAGGCGAAGCAATACGCCGCTGGGACTTTGAAATATTTCGGAGCGCACCTAAAGTTCGTTATTTTGGCTAAACGGAGCGAAAATCTGCATTTATACCATCACGGACGTTAGTTTAATAGCGTTTAACGATGGATCCACGGTACTGAATGCAAAAATATGATTGTTAAAATTTTCGACTAATCGGTTCTAAGAGGCGAAGCAATACGCCGCTGGGACTTTGAAATATTTCGGAGCGCATCTAAAGTTCGTTATTTTGGCTAAACGGAGCGAAAATCTGCATTTATACCATCACGGACGTTAGTTCAATAGCGTTTAACGATGGATCCACGGTACAGAATGCAAAAATATGATTGTTAAAATTTTCGACTTATCGGTTCTGGATCACTGAAAAATCAAAAAAAATTATTAATTTTGATTAATTAAATTACATATGTAGTTTTATATTGTTATAGTCTCGTATTTGTTAATGTTTTGTCGTAAGAAAATGCAAAAATATCGTTTTAATGTTTTCGTCTCATCGGTTCTGGATCGCTGAAAAATCAAAAAAAAATATTAATTTTGATTAATTAAATTACAAATGGAGTTTTATATTGCTATAGTCGCTTATTTGTTAATGTTTTACCGTAAGAAAATGCAAAAATATCGTTTTAATATTTTCATCTCATCGGTTCTGGGCGGTTTTAAAATTTTTTAAAATATTAATTAAACCCATGATTTACATGAGAATGTGAATTTATTATGTCCTGCATGTTAATTTATTAATTTTCATGTATAGAACGTTATAAAATGAAAGGATATGTTCGACGATATTTTCAGTCTAAGTTTTACCGTGCCGGCGGGATGGTACGCTCTCACGGCGGTTTGCACAGGCATACGCCTGGGCGTAAGCCCATGCGTCGCCGACCTAGCGGCCGGCCGTTCGGTATTTATAGGAAGGCACTTTCGGTTCGCTCGGACCGGTCGGGAGTAGCGTCGAGCGTGTGGCTCTTTTATGACTTCGGTTGAAAAGCAGTCTACCGCTCCTCGAGAATATACTTTCTCGACTATTCTCGTTCCGGTTTTCCGTTGCGGATTATTATTAATCTCCACACAGCATTACCACGGGTCGGTGTCTAAGACCGAATGGCCCATATGTGGTGAGCCTTGTAATATAAGGCTGGTGACCTGTATGCACTTATAAATGTTGCATACTTGTACAAACTGAGCATCAACTGTCTGTAACCAAAATTTGTTAAAACTGAAAAAGTTATAAGATTGTATAAAATTTTTGAACCAAGAAAGTAGTGTTAGACGAAAATTCGTTCTATCACTTTTAGAAGGGAGACTGTTTGGAAATATTTAAAGTATAAAATACACAAAAGTCCACTGAATTATGAACAAAATTACGTCCCTGAATTTAAGAAAAGTCAAGAGGTGTCAGAAATAAAATCCTCTCTGATACGTTCAGAGAGGAAAATAAGTATGGAGAGAGGAGTAAAAATGAAAGAAGTTTTAAGGCTGGGGAAACTTCTAAAGGAGAGAGATTCCAACATATCTAATATGTACAT
>NC_135042.1:87500-90000 GCF_051020975.1 Osmia lignaria lignaria
GAGCCAATAAGAAACAAATACCAAAACGCTGCGATGCGGTAAAATTACACCGACACGGTTACGTGCGGAGGTCGCTTTGATTACTCATCGCGTTTCTCCCGTCCGTTCGGAACCGCCGGCAAAAAAACTGTGCGACCAACGGCGCCAAAGAGCACGACGCCGGACCATTTCTCTCTGGCTGATGTGAATGGAAGTAAAAGACGCTTGCGTGAGGTCTCTCGACCTTTATCTCTCTAACTTATACTTATGGGTCGTCGTCTACTTGATCGGGTACAAACAAGTCGTAAGAAACAAACAAACAAACCACAAAAATACAAGTCGTAAAAAAACAAACTTCTGTTGGTTAACCTACAATATGAAGGATCGAAATGAAAGAAGGATCATATTATTACAAACCGAAAGTGAAGGATCATTAAAATTGAAATACAATATATATAAATATATAAATGTACCCGTCGTTGCGACACCCTAGTTAAATGGAAAGATATAAAAAAGAGAGAAAAGGAATACAGATGACCCGCCGTCTGATCTTTGCTAAATGATCTGGCATCACCGGAGTTTTTTTGGTCCGTGTTGCGTTCGCTCTATTCGAAATGAAACTCGCGGAGGCGAAGAATTGTTAAAAGTTTACGAAGCGTCTAGGAGTGGTTAAAACTGAGAGAGTTGAAACTACGATGTATTAGAACGAGCAACCGTCGAAACTTTGTTTTCGCGACGTTCTTTTCGTCGCTCTCGTCCCCACGCTCCTACGCTTTGGTTGTTTCTTTGCCATCCGTGTTGCGATAAAAAGATTTCTCCATTGTCCAAAAAGGACGGATCGAGATTCCTCTTTCGAGAGGGAGAGAGAGGTACTTGCGGGTAACCTGGAATCTACGAAACACGCACCGTGGTAAGATTCGTGCGTCCGCCTGATCGATGTGTGTTGTTTACGGACCGGCTGAGAAGCGACGATAGCGAGTCTTTGAAAAACTATGTGTCCATTAGTTAGACCGATCGTCGCCGGCCGTGTGTCTGTTCGAATCTCGCAACCCACGATTCAGCGACAGGACGCGCGCTCGCATTCCTTGTGTGCGTTCGTACTTTTCAAGGTTTTTAAATGTACTTTACGCCCGACCGTCGAGAGGAGCGTGCCACTGGGCGTTTCTCCGACGGTTTCCGTCCTTGGACGCGATCGTGTCGTCAACGATCGAACAAACAAACAAATACGTTGGCGACGCCCGAATTCGCTCTCCCGCACGCGCCGGGTGGGAGAGTGATGTGGGTATCGAATGTGATGCGTGTTAATAATGAAAATAACACTCTAAAGATCTAAAGAGTTTGAAATACAAAATTTTACGATTACCCTGAACGGTGGATCACTTGGCTCGTGGGTCGATGAAGAACGCAGCTAATTGCGCGTCAACGTGTGAACTGCAGGACACATGAACATCGACATTTCGAACGCACATTGCGGTCCACGGATACAATTCCTGGACCACGCCTGGCTGAGGGTCGTTTTCTTAACAAAAGACTGCTTGCGTTTGCTTCTCGAAAAAAGAGTAATTCATTTCTTTCTAAACATCTCGCCGTCGTTCAACGAAAGTAGAACGTTTCGGAGCGGGATTATCGAACGAAATTGAAAGAATGAATGAACGATAAACAAAGAAAGAGTCGCAACGTACGAGCGATAGTTGGGCAGTTCGTCGGCGTTTGTCGTGGAAACGATGTGACGAAAATCGCAACCGATACACTAAATGCAGGCCGTTAAAGGAGAGAAACAAATTTCGAAATATCTCTTCGAACTAGCGCAAGTGCGTCACGGCGCGCGAGTCGTTCGTTAAAATTTATAAACGACCGCCCGTGAAAGCACCGAGTTCTCGGAAGATAATCTATAAAGATTCTCCATCCTGCTGGAAGTTATCGGATCGGCGCGATTGTTCACTTGTAGAAATCCACGCTCCCGACGTTGCCAGAAACGATATTTACGAAAGGTGTGTCAAAAATAAACGAAAGAAGCTCTCCTATAAATTTAGAAAAAGCAAACGAGTGAAATGTTTGAGATGATAATTTGCTGAAATGCAAGCTCGAATAGCCCCAGGGTTTCGAATGATTCCCCGCGCTTTATACATCTCTCTGTTTACAAACGGTGTATAAATGAAAGATCGCTTCAGATGGGTCGTCGCTGTTTGACGCGCGATGCTGTTCCTTTTTTTTTGTCTGTCTGTGCGTTTAGCTTCGCTAAACAAGTTAAATGGTTAAAAAGCGTCGAAAAAGCGAATACACACGCGACAAGACAAATCTAACGAGTAAAGGAACGCTCCGCTCCAAGATAAAAATGGTTGTTTACAATCAATACAGCGTTTCGGTACCCCTGATCGTAGTCTGAAACTGTGTAACAAAAGAGAGGAAAGCGAATGGTGAAGGAACTTCGAAGCCTCCGTGGCGTGGCTAGAACTTGTGATAAAAGTATGTTTGCAGCAATTATGCATGCTCCCGTTAAAACAGCATTTCAATGTCTCGC
>NC_135042.1:92500-97500 GCF_051020975.1 Osmia lignaria lignaria
TGGAGCCGCCGTCGGTGCAGATCTTGGTGGTAGTAGCAAATACTCCAGCGAGGCCCTGGAGGACTGACGTGGAGAAGGGTTTCGTGTGAACAGCCGTTGCACACGAGTCAGTCGATCCTAAGCCCTAAGAGAAATCCTATGTAAATGAGGTGTCCTAAAGCTCTCAGTTAAAAAGCAACAACAAAACTGTTAAATATGGCTAAATCGAATTTATAAGAAGTAGTTGCAGAGATGCACACCCATTGGGCGAAAGGGAATCCGGTTCCTATTCCGGAACCCGGCAGCGGAACCGCATACCATTCGGGCCCTCGTAAGAGTGTTCGTCGGGGTAACCCAAAATGACCTGGAGACGCCGTCGGGAGATCTGGGAAGAGTTTTCTTTTCTGTATAAGCGTTCGAGTTCCCTGGAAACCTCTAGCAGGGAGATAGGGTTTGGAACGCGAAGAGCACCGCAGTTGCGGCGGTGTCTGGATCTTCCCCTCGGACCTTGAAAATCCAGGAGAGGGCCACGTGGAGGTGTCGCGCCGGTTCGTACCCATATCCGCAGCAGGTCTCCAAGGTGAAGAGCCTCTAGTCGATAGATTAATGTAGGTAAGGGAAGTCGGCAAATTGGATCCGTAACTTCGGAATAAGGATTGGCTCTGAGGAGCGGGGCGTGTCGGGCTTGGTCGGGAAGCGGGTCTGGCTGACGTGCCGGGCCTGGGCGAGGTGAACGGTTGGCGACTTCGGTCGCGTCCCGGGATCCGAGCTCGGTCCCGTGCCTTGGCCTCCCGCGGATCTTCCTTGCTGCGAGGCTTCCGTGGCGGTTAACGCCGTCGTGGTCGCTTCTTCGGCCGCCATTCAACGCTTAGCTCAGAACTGGCACGGACTAGGGGAATCCGACTGTCTAATTAAAACAAAGCATTGCGATGGCCCTCACGGGTGATGACGCAATGTGATTTCTGCCCAGTGCTCTGAATGTCAACGTGAAGAAATTCAAAAAAGCGCGGGTAAACGGCGGGAGTAACTATGACTCTCTTAAGGTAGCCAAATGCCTCGTCATCTAATTAGTGACGCGCATGAATGGATTAACGAGATTCCCTTCTGTCTCTATCTACCGACTGGCCATCTTGGTTTGACCGAGGACAGACGTGCTTTACGTCGCTCCGCGCAAAATCCGTATTTTTGGTGGAATAACAATCAGGAGAATTATATACAGTGTCTTATTGTGCAGATCTAGTGCCAGTGTATGTTTAGAGACATTAAGTTCCGTGAAATTCGAAGTCTGTGAGGAGGAAAGTGTGGAAAACGGAGCTGGGCGTTGGCCACGTGTCAACCAGTCCACGCCGACCGAATCTCAGCCGATTTTCTCGGAGCCGCCTAACGCACCATTGCCGCCGCACACAGAAAACAACTGCAATCGAACAGCCGAAGATTCTGACATATTCAGAATAGTAATCGTAGTGGAATAACGACGGTGAGCTTAAAACTTTATCTGAAGTGCTAGATTTTTAAGGTTAAGCGGCCATATTGGACGCCATCTTGGCCGCCATATTGTGACGCCGCAACACAAGCGCCGCCTGGGCGGTGCGCAGACGAACCACGCGCTAGCTCCTGATTGGCCCGCGCCAGTAGGAATCTGAGCACCAGATTGGCCGACCGCCGGCGAGCGGAACGCGCCGATTGGTTGTCGGAATACCTTCGACCAATAAGAGCCGTAGTCTGGACGCGACAACGACCAACAGAGGAATACAACAGGAAACGACAGCTAACAAAATGCGTGGAAATATGAACATCGATGATGAGACCACTGACGCGGAACAAATGACCACCGTACGCAAGAAGTCAAAACACGTCAGAAAGAGGAAGATGTCCTCGGACACCGACGTGAACCACCCACAGAAGCGAAACGAGGGAACGGAATCAGGCGCGATCGGAACAACTTGCGGGAAGAAAAAGCCACAGAAGTCAAGCGACAAGGAAGAGAGCGACGTGAATCAGGACACTCACCACCGAGGACCGATCTACAGCATCAAGGAGCGATCGGAATCCATCCAGAGGAAGCTTCTAACCGTCCTGTCGAGCCCGGAATACGGCATCGAGGCATCAACAGGTAAGTATCTCATTAATAAGGTAAGCAAACTAACCAGTCTGTTACAGGAGTCACTGCTGCTAAACAGCAACTTAGAGGGGCAGATCGTCGCACTCCGCAGCCAAAACACCGCACAGAGACATGAGCTAACCCAGGCAGGGAAGAATGTAGCTAATGCACCGCAGCAGCAAAAAACAACCTACGCGGAACGCCTGGGGATCAAATCCAAGGTCGCGGAACTGTCCAACCAAAAGCAGAACCCTCCCAACGTTGTCATCATACGCCCCAAGGACGTGACTCAATACAAGGACAGTGAGGCAACAAAGCAGGCGATAGTCTCTCTCGTGTCACCCAAGGAAGAAAACCTGCAGGTTAAAAACGTCAGACGCGTCCAAGGTAATGCAATAGCCGTGGAGACAGCCACATCCTGCAACATGGAGGCGCTCATGAAGAATGAGAAGCTGAAAGCTGCAGGTTTCTCAGTGGACGTACCGGCAAAGAAGAACCCACGCCTAATCGTTTTCGGCGCTCCTAGGAAAGACGATGAAGAAATTATTCAGGCTATAGTGGAGCAGAATCTGGACCCCCAGGAAGCAAGTAAGTATAAACACCAAATGAAAATAGCTTTTAAAACAGGTAATAAGAACAACAAAGAAAGCTGCAACGTCGTGCTGGAAACATCTAAAGAGATGAGGAACCTATTAGTGAAGAAGGAGCGCCTCTACCTAATGTGGCAGTGCTGCCAGGTACAGGACTTTATCGCAGCAACGAGGTGCTATAAGTGCCAGGGATTTGGACATACGTCCAAGCACTGCAAGAACGAGCATGACGTATGTGGACACTGCGCAACGGCAGGCCACATTTTCAAAAACTGCCCCAATAAAACTAAGAAGGCCAGCTGCGTGAACTGCAAGAAGGCAGGAAAGACGCACGATCACTGCGTAACAGACAAGGACTGCCCAGCGCATGTAGCAGCAATCAACCAGGTCTTATCTAGAACCGACTATGGATCGTAAGCCCACCGACGGAATGACCCGGTTGAACGTCGCGCAGCTTAACATGAGGAGATCACAAATAGTCACCATCGAAGCCAACAGGCTAATGGACCAGCAAGGGCTGGACATTCTTCTCATGCAGGAGCCGCACAACGCAAAAGGGAAAATACTTGGATTCGACAGAAACACGATCGTTGTCACCGGTGGAAACCAGAACCAAACCGTGCAGTCAGCGATCGCCATCAAGAATAGGAACCTCACGGTGCTCAAGGTCTCTCAGCTTAGCAATGAGCACTGCACCTGCGTAGAAGTTAAAGGCAGCTTCGGCCGAATATACCTAGTCAGCATGTACTTCCAATACTCTCACGACATCGACCGATACATTCAACACATGGAAGAAATAACACGTTGCCTCAAAAACGAAAAGGTAATAATAGCAGCAGACGCGAACGCGAAATCACCACTCTGGCGCAGTAATATCACGGACGAACGAGGAGAAAAACTTGAGCAATCAATAGCCCGGAACAACCTAATAGTACTTAACGAAGCAGGAAACCCACCAACGTACTCAGCCCCAGTAGGTACATCCAACATCGATGTTACGCTGGCGTCGTACACAGCGGTGCATCTTGTTGACGACTGGGCCGTTAAGGATGGCTGGACCAGTAGCGACCACAACCTTATCTGCTTCAGCCTGACAACCGAGACTGCATCTCTCTCTAATCCTGTAGCTCCGAGATTCCGAACGAACCACGCCGACTGGGAGAGGTTTCAAGAGATTCTGTCGACAGAAAGGGAGAAAATCACACCAGGATGGGAAAACGTTCTCAACGAGGATGTAGAAAAGGCAGCCGAAGTCTTGCAGACCTGCATACTTAACGCATGCAAAGAAGCCTTAAAACCCAAGAAAATACGCCACTCTCCCGCTCCTTGGTGGACTGACTCTCTAACGGAACTCAAGAAACTAACGCACCAGCGCCGTAAGGCCTTCCAACAGGAAAATAACCCGGAGCTCAGGAACCAACTTAAAACCGATTACAGAAAGGTAAAAAATAAGTACACGAATGAAGTCAGGAGAGCCAAGAAGAAGAGCTGGGAGGACTTCGTGTCACGAGAAGGAAATGCCAATCCGTGGGGTGTAGTGTACAAGCTAAGCGCGCAGAAGATTTCACCTGAACGAGCTCTATCCACCTGCAAATCCGGCTCCGCGCACACGACGACGTGGGAGGAAACTGCCACAACGTTCTTGCAGGCTCTAGTACCGGACGATAACGAGGACAGCACGGACACACAGAGGGAAAGAAGAGCCGCCCGCGACATATCCCCGGACACCAGGGACTCTGACGACTTCTCCAGTGCCGAGATCGCAGCAGC
Source organism: Osmia lignaria lignaria (assembly GCF_051020975.1). Taxonomy (NCBI): domain Eukaryota; kingdom Metazoa; phylum Arthropoda; class Insecta; order Hymenoptera; family Megachilidae; genus Osmia; species Osmia lignaria. The sequence goes on from NC_135042.1 coordinate 96,941, forward strand.
AGTGAACCAGCTGCGGAACCGCAAAGCACCAGGACCTGACCGGATCGAAGTAGAAGTGCTAAAGGCCTCCTACGCGATACTTGAGTCAGAACTGAAAGGGCTCTTCAATGCCTGCCTCAGGAAAGGATGCTTTCCTAAAATCTGGAAAACGGGGAGTATCCGCGTCCTTCTGAAGAGCCCTGACAAAGACGACTCAGTACCAACATCGTACCGGCCAATATGTCTCCTTCCAATCATTGGGAAGGTGCTGGAGAAGCTCATCGCCAGGAGGCTCGAGCCAATCTTCTGCCATGAAGAATTTGCTGCTGAGCGCCAATACGGGTTCAAGAAAGGAAGATCCACGGAAGACGCCATAATCCAAATGCGGACTCTGGTCTCCAACTGTGATGAAAAATACGTCCTGGCCATCCTCTTTGACATCGCCGGAGCGTTTGACCACGTCTGGTGGCCGAGCGTCCTCCACAGACTAAAAGAGAGAGGCTGCCCGAAGAACATCTACAGACTAATTTCCGACTACCTGAGGGACCGCTCGGTTAAACTCTGTGGCAGGAACGAGGAAA
>NC_135042.1:102500-105000 GCF_051020975.1 Osmia lignaria lignaria
ATCGGTTCTAAGAGGCGAAGCAATACGCCGCTGGGACTTTGAAATATTTCGGAGCGCACCTAAAGTTAGTTATTTTGGCTAAACGGAGCGAAAATCTGCATTTATACCATCACGGACGTTAGTTTAATAGCGTTTAACGATGGATCCACGGTACAGAATGCAAAAATATGATTGTTAAAATTTTCGACTAATCGGTTCTAAGAGGCGAAGCAATACGCCGCTGGGACTTTGAAATATTTCGGAGCGCACCTAAAGTTCGTTATTTTGGCTAAACGGAGCGAAAATCTGCATTTATACCATCACGGACGTTAGTTTAATAGCGTTTAACGATCGATCCACGGTACAGAATGCAAAAATATGATTGTTAAAATTTTCGACTAATCGGTTCTAAGAGGCGAAGCAATACGCCGCTGGGACTTTGAAATATTTCGGAGCGCACCTAAAGTTCGTTATTTTGGCTAAACGGAGCGAAAATCTGCATTTATACCATCACGGACGTTAGTTTAATAGCGTTTAACGATGGATCCACGGTACAGAATGCAAAAATATGATTGTTAAAATTTTCGACTAATCGGTTCTAAGAGGCGAAGCAATACGCCGCTGGGACTTTGAAATATTTCGGAGCGCACCTAAAGTTCGTTATTTTGGCTAAACGGAGCGAAAATCTGCATTTATACCATCACGGACGTTAGTTCAATAGCGTTTAACGATCGATCCACGGTACAGAATGCAAAAATATGATTGTTAAAATTTTCGACTAATCGGTTCTAAGAGGCGAAGCAATACGCCGCTGGGACTTTGAAATATTTCGGAGCGCACCTAAAGTTCGTTATTTTGGCTAAACGGAGCGAAAATCTGCATTTATACCATCACGGACGTTAGTTTAATAGCGTTTAACGATGGATCCACGGTACAGAATGCAAAAATATGATTGTTAAAATTTTCGACTAATCGGTTCTAAGAGGCGAAGCAATACGCCGCTGGGACTTTGAAATATTTCGGAGCGCACCTAAAGTTCGTTATTTTGGCTAAACGGAGCGAAAATCTGCATTTATACCATCACGGACGTTAGTTCAATAGCGTTTAACGATCGATCCACGGTACAGAATGCAAAAATATGATTGTTAAAATTTTCGACTAATCGGTTCTAAGAGGCGAAGCAATACGCCGCTGGGACTTTGAAATATTTCGGAGCGCACCTAAAGTTAGTTATTTTGGCTAAACGGAGCGAAAATCTGCATTTATACCATCACGGACGTTAGTTTAATAGCGTTTAACGATGGATCCACGGTACAGAATGCAAAAATATGATTGTTAAAATTTTCGACTAATCGGTTCTGGATCACTGAAAAATCAAAAAAAATTATTAATTTTGATTAATTAAATTACATATGTAGTTTTATATTGTTATAGTCTCGTATTTGTTAATGTTTTGTCGTAAGAAAATGCAAAAATATCGTTTTAATGTTTTCGTCTCATCGGTTCTGGATCGCTGAAAAATCAAAAAAAAATATTAATTTTGATTAATTAAATTACAAATGGAGTTTTATATTGCTATAGTCGCTTATTTGTTAATGTTTTACCGTAAGAAAATGCAAAAATATCGTTTTAATATTTTCATCTCATCGGTTCTGGGCGGTTTTAAAATTTTTTAAAATATTAATTAAACCCATGATTTACATGAGAATGTGAATTTATTATGTCCTGCATGTTAATTTATTAATTTTCATGTATAGAACGTTATAAAATGAAAGGATATGTTCGACGATATTTTCAGTCTAAGTTTTACCGTGCCGGCGGGATGGTACGCTCTCACGGCGGTTTGCACAGGCATACGCCTGGGCGTAAGCCCATGCGTCGCCGACCTAGCGGCCGGCCGTTCGGTATTTATAGGAAGGCACTTTCGGTTCGCTCGGACCGGTCGGGAGTAGCGTCGAGCGTGTGGCTCTTTTATGACTTCGGTTGAAAAGCAGTCTACCGCTCCTCGAGAATATACTTTCTCGACTATTCTCGTTCCGGTTTTCCGTTGCGGATTATTATTAATCTCCACACAGCATTACCACGGGTCGGTGTCTAAGACCGAATGGCCCATATGTGGTGAGCCTTGTAATATAAGGCTGGTGACCTGTATGCACTTATAAATGTTGCATACTTGTACAAACTGAGCATCAACTGTCTGTAACCAAAATTTGTTAAAACTGAAAAAGTTATAAGATTGTATAAAATTTTTGAACCAAGAAAGTAGTGTTAGACGAAAATTCGTTCTATCACTTTTAGAAGGGAGACTGTTTGGAAATATTTAAAGTATAAAATACACAAAAGTCCACTGAATTATGAACAAAATTACGTCCCTGAATTTAAGAAAAGTCAAGAGGTGTCAGAAATAAAATCCTCTCTGATACGTTCAGAGAGGAAAATAAGTATGGAGAGAGGAGTAAAAATGAAAGAAGTTTTAAGGCTGGGGAAACTTCTAAAGGAGAGAGATTCCAACATATCTAAT
>NC_135042.1:107500-110000 GCF_051020975.1 Osmia lignaria lignaria
TCGGGTTCGAGCCAATAAGAAACAAATACCAAAACGCTGCGATGCGGTAAAATTACACCGACACGGTTACGTGCGGAGGTCGCTTTGATTACTCATCGCGTTTCTCCCGTCCGTTCGGAACCGCCGGCAAAAAAACTGTGCGACCAACGGCGCCAAAGAGCACGACGCCGGACCATTTCTCTCTGGCTGATGTGAATGGAAGTAAAAGACGCTTGCGTGAGGTCTCTCGACCTTTATCTCTCTAACTTATACTTATGGGTCGTCGTCTACTTGATCGGGTACAAACAAGTCGTAAGAAACAAACAAACAAACCACAAAAATACAAGTCGTAAAAAAACAAACTTCTGTTGGTTAACCTACAATATGAAGGATCGAAATGAAAGAAGGATCATATTATTACAAACCGAAAGTGAAGGATCATTAAAATTGAAATACAATATATATAAATATATAAATGTACCCGTCGTTGCGACACCCTAGTTAAATGGAAAGATATAAAAAAGAGAGAAAAGGAATACAGATGACCCGCCGTCTGATCTTTGCTAAATGATCTGGCATCACCGGAGTTTTTTTGGTCCGTGTTGCGTTCGCTCTATTCGAAATGAAACTCGCGGAGGCGAAGAATTGTTAAAAGTTTACGAAGCGTCTAGGAGTGGTTAAAACTGAGAGAGTTGAAACTACGATGTATTAGAACGAGCAACCGTCGAAACTTTGTTTTCGCGACGTTCTTTTCGTCGCTCTCGTCCCCACGCTCCTACGCTTTGGTTGTTTCTTTGCCATCCGTGTTGCGATAAAAAGATTTCTCCATTGTCCAAAAAGGACGGATCGAGATTCCTCTTTCGAGAGGGAGAGAGAGGTACTTGCGGGTAACCTGGAATCTACGAAACACGCACCGTGGTAAGATTCGTGCGTCCGCCTGATCGATGTGTGTTGTTTACGGACCGGCTGAGAAGCGACGATAGCGAGTCTTTGAAAAACTATGTGTCCATTAGTTAGACCGATCGTCGCCGGCCGTGTGTCTGTTCGAATCTCGCAACCCACGATTCAGCGACAGGACGCGCGCTCGCATTCCTTGTGTGCGTTCGTACTTTTCAAGGTTTTTAAATGTACTTTACGCCCGACCGTCGAGAGGAGCGTGCCACTGGGCGTTTCTCCGACGGTTTCCGTCCTTGGACGCGATCGTGTCGTCAACGATCGAACAAACAAACAAATACGTTGGCGACGCCCGAATTCGCTCTCCCGCACGCGCCGGGTGGGAGAGTGATGTGGGTATCGAATGTGATGCGTGTTAATAATGAAAATAACACTCTAAAGATCTAAAGAGTTTGAAATACAAAATTTTACGATTACCCTGAACGGTGGATCACTTGGCTCGTGGGTCGATGAAGAACGCAGCTAATTGCGCGTCAACGTGTGAACTGCAGGACACATGAACATCGACATTTCGAACGCACATTGCGGTCCACGGATACAATTCCTGGACCACGCCTGGCTGAGGGTCGTTTTCTTAACAAAAGACTGCTTGCGTTTGCTTCTCGAAAAAAGAGTAATTCATTTCTTTCTAAACATCTCGCCGTCGTTCAACGAAAGTAGAACGTTTCGGAGCGGGATTATCGAACGAAATTGAAAGAATGAATGAACGATAAACAAAGAAAGAGTCGCAACGTACGAGCGATAGTTGGGCAGTTCGTCGGCGTTTGTCGTGGAAACGATGTGACGAAAATCGCAACCGATACACTAAATGCAGGCCGTTAAAGGAGAGAAACAAATTTCGAAATATCTCTTCGAACTAGCGCAAGTGCGTCACGGCGCGCGAGTCGTTCGTTAAAATTTATAAACGACCGCCCGTGAAAGCACCGAGTTCTCGGAAGATAATCTATAAAGATTCTCCATCCTGCTGGAAGTTATCGGATCGGCGCGATTGTTCACTTGTAGAAATCCACGCTCCCGACGTTGCCAGAAACGATATTTACGAAAGGTGTGTCAAAAATAAACGAAAGAAGCTCTCCTATAAATTTAGAAAAAGCAAACGAGTGAAATGTTTGAGATGATAATTTGCTGAAATGCAAGCTCGAATAGCCCCAGGGTTTCGAATGATTCCCCGCGCTTTATACATCTCTCTGTTTACAAACGGTGTATAAATGAAAGATCGCTTCAGATGGGTCGTCGCTGTTTGACGCGCGATGCTGTTCCTTTTTTTTTGTCTGTCTGTGCGTTTAGCTTCGCTAAACAAGTTAAATGGTTAAAAAGCGTCGAAAAAGCGAATACACACGCGACAAGACAAATCTAACGAGTAAAGGAACGCTCCGCTCCAAGATAAAAATGGTTGTTTACAATCAATACAGCGTTTCGGTACCCCTGATCGTAGTCTGAAACTGTGTAACAAAAGAGAGGAAAGCGAATGGTGAAGGAACTTCGAAGCCTCCGTGGCGTGGCTAGAACTTGTGATAAAAGTATGTTTGCAGCAATTATGCATGCTCCCGTTAAAACAGCATTTCAA
>NC_135042.1:117500-120000 GCF_051020975.1 Osmia lignaria lignaria
GGACGTTAGTTTAATAGCGTTTAACGATGGATCCACGGTACAGAATGCAAAAATATGATTGTTAAAATTTTCGACTAATCGGTTCTAAGAGGCGAAGCAATACGCCGCTGGGACTTTGAAATATTTCGGAGCGCACCTAAAGTTCGTTATTTTGGCTAAACGGAGCGAAAATCTGCATTTATACCATCACGGACGTTAGTTCAATAGCGTTTAACGATCGATCCACGGTACAGAATGCAAAAATATGATTGTTAAAATTTTCGACTAATCGGTTCTAAGAGGCGAAGCAATACGCCGCTGGGACTTTGAAATATTTCGGAGCGCACCTAAAGTTCGTTATTTTGGCTAAACGGAGCGAAAATCTGCATTTATACCATCACGGACGTTAGTTTAATAGCGTTTAACGATGGATCCACGGTACAGAATGCAAAAATATGATTGTTAAAATTTTCGACTAATCGGTTCTAAGAGGCGAAGCAATACGCCGCTGGGACTTTGAAATATTTCGGAGCGCACCTAAAGTTCGTTATTTTGGCTAAACGGAGCGAAAATCTGCATTTATACCATCACGGACGTTAGTTCAATAGCGTTTAACGATCGATCCACGGTACAGAATGCAAAAATATGATTGTTAAAATTTTCGACTAATCGGTTCTAAGAGGCGAAGCAATACGCCGCTGGGACTTTGAAATATTTCGGAGCGCACCTAAAGTTCGTTATTTTGGCTAAACGGAGCGAAAATCTGCATTTATACCATCACGGACGTTAGTTTAATAGCGTTTAACGATGGATCCACGGTACAGAATGCAAAAATATGATTGTTAAAATTTTCGACTAATCGGTTCTAAGAGGCGAAGCAATACGCCGCTGGGACTTTGAAATATTTCGGAGCGCACCTAAAGTTCGTTATTTTGGCTAAACGGAGCGAAAATCTGCATTTATACCATCACGGACGTTAGTTTAATAGCGTTTAACGATCGATCCACGGTACAGAATGCAAAAATATGATTGTTAAAATTTTCGACTAATCGGTTCTAAGAGGCGAAGCAATACGCCGCTGGGACTTTGAAATATTTCGGAGCGCACCTAAAGTTCGTTATTTTGGCTAAACGGAGCGAAAATCTGCATTTATACCATCACGGACGTTAGTTTAATAGCGTTTAACGATGGATCCACGGTACAGAATGCAAAAATATGATTGTTAAAATTTTCGACTAATCGGTTCTAAGAGGCGAAGCAATACGCCGCTGGGACTTTGAAATATTTCGGAGCGCACCTAAAGTTCGTTATTTTGGCTAAACGGAGCGAAAATCTGCATTTATACCATCACGGACGTTAGTTTAATAGCGTTTAACGATGGATCCACGGTACAGAATGCAAAAATATGATTGTTAAAATTTTCGACTTATCGGTTCTGGATCACTGAAAAATCAAAAAAAATTATTAATTTTGATTAATTAAATTACATATGTAGTTTTATATTGTTATAGTCTCGTATTTGTTAATGTTTTGTCGTAAGAAAATGCAAAAATATCGTTTTAATGTTTTCGTCTCATCGGTTCTGGATCGCTGAAAAATCAAAAAAAAATATTAATTTTGATTAATTAAATTACAAATGGAGTTTTATATTGCTATAGTCGCTTATTTGTTAATGTTTTACCGTAAGAAAATGCAAAAATATCGTTTTAATATTTTCATCTCATCGGTTCTGGGCGGTTTTAAAATTTTTTAAAATATTAATTAAACCCATGATTTACATGAGAATGTGAATTTATTATGTCCTGCATGTTAATTTATTAATTTTCATGTATAGAACGTTATAAAATGAAAGGATATGTTCGACGATATTTTCAGTCTAAGTTTTACCGTGCCGGCGGGATGGTACGCTCTCACGGCGGTTTGCACAGGCATACGCCTGGGCGTAAGCCCATGCGTCGCCGACCTAGCGGCCGGCCGTTCGGTATTTATAGGAAGGCACTTTCGGTTCGCTCGGACCGGTCGGGAGTAGCGTCGAGCGTGTGGCTCTTTTATGACTTCGGTTGAAAAGCAGTCTACCGCTCCTCGAGAATATACTTTCTCGACTATTCTCGTTCCGGTTTTCCGTTGCGGATTATTATTAATCTCCACACAGCATTACCACGGGTCGGTGTCTAAGACCGAATGGCCCATATGTGGTGAGCCTTGTAATATAAGGCTGGTGACCTGTATGCACTTATAAATGTTGCATACTTGTACAAACTGAGCATCAACTGTCTGTAACCAAAATTTGTTAAAACTGAAAAAGTTATAAGATTGTATAAAATTTTTGAACCAAGAAAGTAGTGTTAGACGAAAATTCGTTCTATCACTTTTAGAAGGGAGACTGTTTGGAAATATTTAAAGTATAAAATACACAAAAGTCCACTGAATTATGAACAAAATTACGTCCCTGAATTTAAGAAAAGTCAAGAGGTGTCAGAAATAAAATCCTCTCTGATACGTTCAGAGAGGAAAATAAGTA
>NC_135042.1:122500-125000 GCF_051020975.1 Osmia lignaria lignaria
AGCTCGGACCAAAAATTATACAAAACGAGAAAGATATAATAAATAATACCATATACATGACACAAAACACATAAATCTCGGGTTCGAGCCAATAAGAAACAAATACCAAAACGCTGCGATGCGGTAAAATTACACCGACACGGTTACGTGCGGAGGTCGCTTTGATTACTCATCGCGTTTCTCCCGTCCGTTCGGAACCGCCGGCAAAAAAACTGTGCGACCAACGGCGCCAAAGAGCACGACGCCGGACCATTTCTCTCTGGCTGATGTGAATGGAAGTAAAAGACGCTTGCGTGAGGTCTCTCGACCTTTATCTCTCTAACTTATACTTATGGGTCGTCGTCTACTTGATCGGGTACAAACAAGTCGTAAGAAACAAACAAACAAACCACAAAAATACAAGTCGTAAAAAAACAAACTTCTGTTGGTTAACCTACAATATGAAGGATCGAAATGAAAGAAGGATCATATTATTACAAACCGAAAGTGAAGGATCATTAAAATTGAAATACAATATATATAAATATATAAATGTACCCGTCGTTGCGACACCCTAGTTAAATGGAAAGATATAAAAAAGAGAGAAAAGGAATACAGATGACCCGCCGTCTGATCTTTGCTAAATGATCTGGCATCACCGGAGTTTTTTTGGTCCGTGTTGCGTTCGCTCTATTCGAAATGAAACTCGCGGAGGCGAAGAATTGTTAAAAGTTTACGAAGCGTCTAGGAGTGGTTAAAACTGAGAGAGTTGAAACTACGATGTATTAGAACGAGCAACCGTCGAAACTTTGTTTTCGCGACGTTCTTTTCGTCGCTCTCGTCCCCACGCTCCTACGCTTTGGTTGTTTCTTTGCCATCCGTGTTGCGATAAAAAGATTTCTCCATTGTCCAAAAAGGACGGATCGAGATTCCTCTTTCGAGAGGGAGAGAGAGGTACTTGCGGGTAACCTGGAATCTACGAAACACGCACCGTGGTAAGATTCGTGCGTCCGCCTGATCGATGTGTGTTGTTTACGGACCGGCTGAGAAGCGACGATAGCGAGTCTTTGAAAAACTATGTGTCCATTAGTTAGACCGATCGTCGCCGGCCGTGTGTCTGTTCGAATCTCGCAACCCACGATTCAGCGACAGGACGCGCGCTCGCATTCCTTGTGTGCGTTCGTACTTTTCAAGGTTTTTAAATGTACTTTACGCCCGACCGTCGAGAGGAGCGTGCCACTGGGCGTTTCTCCGACGGTTTCCGTCCTTGGACGCGATCGTGTCGTCAACGATCGAACAAACAAACAAATACGTTGGCGACGCCCGAATTCGCTCTCCCGCACGCGCCGGGTGGGAGAGTGATGTGGGTATCGAATGTGATGCGTGTTAATAATGAAAATAACACTCTAAAGATCTAAAGAGTTTGAAATACAAAATTTTACGATTACCCTGAACGGTGGATCACTTGGCTCGTGGGTCGATGAAGAACGCAGCTAATTGCGCGTCAACGTGTGAACTGCAGGACACATGAACATCGACATTTCGAACGCACATTGCGGTCCACGGATACAATTCCTGGACCACGCCTGGCTGAGGGTCGTTTTCTTAACAAAAGACTGCTTGCGTTTGCTTCTCGAAAAAAGAGTAATTCATTTCTTTCTAAACATCTCGCCGTCGTTCAACGAAAGTAGAACGTTTCGGAGCGGGATTATCGAACGAAATTGAAAGAATGAATGAACGATAAACAAAGAAAGAGTCGCAACGTACGAGCGATAGTTGGGCAGTTCGTCGGCGTTTGTCGTGGAAACGATGTGACGAAAATCGCAACCGATACACTAAATGCAGGCCGTTAAAGGAGAGAAACAAATTTCGAAATATCTCTTCGAACTAGCGCAAGTGCGTCACGGCGCGCGAGTCGTTCGTTAAAATTTATAAACGACCGCCCGTGAAAGCACCGAGTTCTCGGAAGATAATCTATAAAGATTCTCCATCCTGCTGGAAGTTATCGGATCGGCGCGATTGTTCACTTGTAGAAATCCACGCTCCCGACGTTGCCAGAAACGATATTTACGAAAGGTGTGTCAAAAATAAACGAAAGAAGCTCTCCTATAAATTTAGAAAAAGCAAACGAGTGAAATGTTTGAGATGATAATTTGCTGAAATGCAAGCTCGAATAGCCCCAGGGTTTCGAATGATTCCCCGCGCTTTATACATCTCTCTGTTTACAAACGGTGTATAAATGAAAGATCGCTTCAGATGGGTCGTCGCTGTTTGACGCGCGATGCTGTTCCTTTTTTTTTGTCTGTCTGTGCGTTTAGCTTCGCTAAACAAGTTAAATGGTTAAAAAGCGTCGAAAAAGCGAATACACACGCGACAAGACAAATCTAACGAGTAAAGGAACGCTCCGCTCCAAGATAAAAATGGTTGTTTACAATCAATACAGCGTTTCGGTACCCCTGATCGTAGTCTGAAACTGTGTAACAAAAGAGAGGAAAGCGAATGGTGAAGGAACTTCGAAGCC
>NC_135042.1:132500-137500 GCF_051020975.1 Osmia lignaria lignaria
CTTTGAAATATTTCGGAGCGCACCTAAAGTTCGTTATTTTGGCTAAACGGAGCGAAAATCTGCATTTATACCATCACGGACGTTAGTTTAATAGCGTTTAACGATGGATCCACGGTACAGAATGCAAAAATATGATTGTTAAAATTTTCGACTAATCGGTTCTAAGAGGCGAAGCAATACGCCGCTGGGACTTTGAAATATTTCGGAGCGCACCTAAAGTTCGTTATTTTGGCTAAACGGAGCGAAAATCTGCATTTATACCATCACGGACGTTAGTTCAATAGCGTTTAACGATCGATCCACGGTACAGAATGCAAAAATATGATTGTTAAAATTTTCGACTAATCGGTTCTAAGAGGCGAAGCAATACGCCGCTGGGACTTTGAAATATTTCGGAGCGCACCTAAAGTTCGTTATTTTGGCTAAACGGAGCGAAAATCTGCATTTATACCATCACGGACGTTAGTTTAATAGCGTTTAACGATGGATCCACGGTACAGAATGCAAAAATATGATTGTTAAAATTTTCGACTAATCGGTTCTAAGAGGCGAAGCAATACGCCGCTGGGACTTTGAAATATTTCGGAGCGCACCTAAAGTTCGTTATTTTGGCTAAACGGAGCGAAAATCTGCATTTATACCATCACGGACGTTAGTTTAATAGCGTTTAACGATGGATCCACGGTACAGAATGCAAAAATATGATTGTTAAAATTTTCGACTAATCGGTTCTAAGAGGCGAAGCAATACGCCGCTGGGACTTTGAAATATTTCGGAGCGCACCTAAAGTTCGTTATTTTGGCTAAACGGAGCGAAAATCTGCATTTATACCATCACGGACGTTAGTTCAATAGCGTTTAACGATCGATCCACGGTACAGAATGCAAAAATATGATTGTTAAAATTTTCGACTAATCGGTTCTAAGAGGCGAAGCAATACGCCGCTGGGACTTTGAAATATTTCGGAGCGCACCTAAAGTTAGTTATTTTGGCTAAACGGAGCGAAAATCTGCATTTATACCATCACGGACGTTAGTTTAATAGCGTTTAACGATGGATCCACGGTACAGAATGCAAAAATATGATTGTTAAAATTTTCGACTAATCGGTTCTAAGAGGCGAAGCAATACGCCGCTGGGACTTTGAAATATTTCGGAGCGCACCTAAAGTTCGTTATTTTGGCTAAACGGAGCGAAAATCTGCATTTATACCATCACGGACGTTAGTTTAATAGCGTTTAACGATCGATCCACGGTACAGAATGCAAAAATATGATTGTTAAAATTTTCGACTAATCGGTTCTAAGAGGCGAAGCAATACGCCGCTGGGACTTTGAAATATTTCGGAGCGCACCTAAAGTTCGTTATTTTGGCTAAACGGAGCGAAAATCTGCATTTATACCATCACGGACGTTAGTTTAATAGCGTTTAACGATGGATCCACGGTACAGAATGCAAAAATATGATTGTTAAAATTTTCGACTAATCGGTTCTAAGAGGCGAAGCAATACGCCGCTGGGACTTTGAAATATTTCGGAGCGCACCTAAAGTTCGTTATTTTGGCTAAACGGAGCGAAAATCTGCATTTATACCATCACGGACGTTAGTTCAATAGCGTTTAACGATCGATCCACGGTACAGAATGCAAAAATATGATTGTTAAAATTTTCGACTAATCGGTTCTAAGAGGCGAAGCAATACGCCGCTGGGACTTTGAAATATTTCGGAGCGCACCTAAAGTTCGTTATTTTGGCTAAACGGAGCGAAAATCTGCATTTATACCATCACGGACGTTAGTTTAATAGCGTTTAACGATGGATCCACGGTACAGAATGCAAAAATATGATTGTTAAAATTTTCGACTAATCGGTTCTAAGAGGCGAAGCAATACGCCGCTGGGACTTTGAAATATTTCGGAGCGCACCTAAAGTTCGTTATTTTGGCTAAACGGAGCGAAAATCTGCATTTATACCATCACGGACGTTAGTTTAATAGCGTTTAACGATCGATCCACGGTACAGAATGCAAAAATATGATTGTTAAAATTTTCGACTAATCGGTTCTAAGAGGCGAAGCAATACGCCGCTGGGACTTTGAAATATTTCGGAGCGCACCTAAAGTTCGTTATTTTGGCTAAACGGAGCGAAAATCTGCATTTATACCATCACGGACGTTAGTTTAATAGCGTTTAACGATGGATCCACGGTACAGAATGCAAAAATATGATTGTTAAAATTTTCGACTAATCGGTTCTAAGAGGCGAAGCAATACGCCGCTGGGACTTTGAAATATTTCGGAGCGCACCTAAAGTTCGTTATTTTGGCTAAACGGAGCGAAAATCTGCATTTATACCATCACGGACGTTAGTTCAATAGCGTTTAACGATCGATCCACGGTACAGAATGCAAAAATATGATTGTTAAAATTTTCGACTAATCGGTTCTAAGAGGCGAAGCAATACGCCGCTGGGACTTTGAAATATTTCGGAGCGCACCTAAAGTTCGTTATTTTGGCTAAACGGAGCGAAAATCTGCATTTATACCATCACGGACGTTAGTTTAATAGCGTTTAACGATGGATCCATGGTACAGAATGCAAAAATATGATTGTTAAAATTTTCGACTAATCGGTTCTAAGAGGCGAAGCAATACGCCGCTGGGACTTTGAAATATTTCGGAGCGCACCTAAAGTTCGTTATTTTGGCTAAACGGAGCGAAAATCTGCATTTATACCATCACGGACGTTAGTTTAATAGCGTTTAACGATCGATCCACGGTACAGAATGCAAAAATATGATTGTTAAAATTTTCGACTAATCGGTTCTAAGAGGCGAAGCAATACGCCGCTGGGACTTTGAAATATTTCGGAGCGCACCTAAAGTTCGTTATTTTGGCTAAACGGAGCGAAAATCTGCATTTATACCATCACGGACGTTAGTTCAATAGCGTTTAACGATCGATCCACGGTACAGAATGCAAAAATATGATTGTTAAAATTTTCGACTAATCGGTTCTAAGAGGCGAAGCAATACGCCGCTGGGACTTTGAAATATTTCGGAGCGCACCTAAAGTTCGTTATTTTGGCTAAACGGAGCGAAAATCTGCATTTATACCATCACGGACGTTAGTTTAATAGCGTTTAACGATGGATCCACGGTACAGAATGCAAAAATATGATTGTTAAAATTTTCGACTAATCGGTTCTAAGAGGCGAAGCAATACGCCGCTGGGACTTTGAAATATTTCGGAGCGCACCTAAAGTTCGTTATTTTGGCTAAACGGAGCGAAAATCTGCATTTATACCATCACGGACGTTAGTTCAATAGCGTTTAACGATCGATCCACGGTACAGAATGCAAAAATATGATTGTTAAAATTTTCGACTAATCGGTTCTAAGAGGCGAAGCAATACGCCGCTGGGACTTTGAAATATTTCGGAGCGCACCTAAAGTTCGTTATTTTGGCTAAACGGAGCGAAAATCTGCATTTATACCATCACGGACGTTAGTTTAATAGCGTTTAACGATGGATCCACGGTACAGAATGCAAAAATATGATTGTTAAAATTTTCGACTAATCGGTTCTAAGAGGCGAAGCAATACGCCGCTGGGACTTTGAAATATTTCGGAGCGCACCTAAAGTTCGTTATTTTGGCTAAACGGAGCGAAAATCTGCATTTATACCATCACGGACGTTAGTTTAATAGCGTTTAACGATCGATCCACGGTACAGAATGCAAAAATATGATTGTTAAAATTTTCGACTAATCGGTTCTAAGAGGCGAAGCAATACGCCGCTGGGACTTTGAAATATTTCGGAGCGCACCTAAAGTTCGTTATTTTGGCTAAACGGAGCGAAAATCTGCATTTATACCATCACGGACGTTAGTTTAATAGCGTTTAACGATGGATCCACGGTACAGAATGCAAAAATATGATTGTTAAAATTTTCGACTAATCGGTTCTAAGAGGCGAAGCAATACGCCGCTGGGACTTTGAAATATTTCGGAGCGCACCTAAAGTTCGTTATTTTGGCTAAACGGAGCGAAAATCTGCATTTATACCATCACGGACGTTAGTTTAATAGCGTTTAACGATGGATCCACGGTACAGAATGCAAAAATATGATTGTTAAAATTTTCGACTTATCGGTTCTGGATCACTGAAAAATCAAAAAAAATTATTAATTTTGATTAATTAAATTACATATGTAGTTTTATATTGTTATAGTCTCGTATTTGTTAATGTTTTGTCGTAAGAAAATGCAAAAATATCGTTTTAATGTTTTCGTCTCATCGGTTCTGGATCGCTGAAAAATCAAAAAAAAATATTAATTTTGATTAATTAAATTACAAATGGAGTTTTATATTGCTATAGTCGCTTATTTGTTAATGTTTTACCGTAAGAAAATGCAAAAATATCGTTTTAATATTTTCATCTCATCGGTTCTGGGCGGTTTTAAAATTTTTTAAAATATTAATTAAACCCATGATTTACATGAGAATGTGAATTTATTATGTCCTGCATGTTAATTTATTAATTTTCATGTATAGAACGTTATAAAATGAAAGGATATGTTCGACGATATTTTCAGTCTAAGTTTTACCGTGCCGGCGGGATGGTACGCTCTCACGGCGGTTTGCACAGGCATACGCCTGGGCGTAAGCCCATGCGTCGCCGACCTAGCGGCCGGCCGTTCGGTATTTATAGGAAGGCACTTTCGGTTCGCTCGGACCGGTCGGGAGTAGCGTCGAGCGTGTGGCTCTTTTATGACTTCGGTTGAAAAGCAGTCTACCGCTCCTCGAGAATATACTTTCTCGACTATTCTCGTTCCGGTTTTCCGTTGCGGATTATTATTAATCTCCACACAGCATTACCACGGGTCGGTGTCTAAGACCGAATGGCCCATATGTGGTGAGCCTTGTAATATAAGGCTGGTGACCTGTATGCACTTATAAATGTTGCATACTTGTACAAACTGAGCATCAACTGTCTGTAACCAA
>NC_135042.1:150000-157500 GCF_051020975.1 Osmia lignaria lignaria
CGCACCTAAAGTTAGTTATTTTGGCTAAACGGAGCGAAAATCTGCATTTATACCATCACGGACGTTAGTTTAATAGCGTTTAACGATGGATCCACGGTACAGAATGCAAAAATATGATTGTTAAAATTTTCGACTAATCGGTTCTAAGAGGCGAAGCAATACGCCGCTGGGACTTTGAAATATTTCGGAGCGCACCTAAAGTTCGTTATTTTGGCTAAACGGAGCGAAAATCTGCATTTATACCATCACGGACGTTAGTTTAATAGCGTTTAACGATCGATCCACGGTACAGAATGCAAAAATATGATTGTTAAAATTTTCGACTAATCGGTTCTAAGAGGCGAAGCAATACGCCGCTGGGACTTTGAAATATTTCGGAGCGCACCTAAAGTTCGTTATTTTGGCTAAACGGAGCGAAAATCTGCATTTATACCATCACGGACGTTAGTTTAATAGCGTTTAACGATGGATCCACGGTACAGAATGCAAAAATATGATTGTTAAAATTTTCGACTAATCGGTTCTAAGAGGCGAAGCAATACGCCGCTGGGACTTTGAAATATTTCGGAGCGCACCTAAAGTTCGTTATTTTGGCTAAACGGAGCGAAAATCTGCATTTATACCATCACGGACGTTAGTTCAATAGCGTTTAACGATCGATCCACGGTACAGAATGCAAAAATATGATTGTTAAAATTTTCGACTAATCGGTTCTAAGAGGCGAAGCAATACGCCGCTGGGACTTTGAAATATTTCGGAGCGCACCTAAAGTTCGTTATTTTGGCTAAACGGAGCGAAAATCTGCATTTATACCATCACGGACGTTAGTTTAATAGCGTTTAACGATGGATCCACGGTACAGAATGCAAAAATATGATTGTTAAAATTTTCGACTAATCGGTTCTAAGAGGCGAAGCAATACGCCGCTGGGACTTTGAAATATTTCGGAGCGCACCTAAAGTTCGTTATTTTGGCTAAACGGAGCGAAAATCTGCATTTATACCATCACGGACGTTAGTTCAATAGCGTTTAACGATCGATCCACGGTACAGAATGCAAAAATATGATTGTTAAAATTTTCGACTAATCGGTTCTAAGAGGCGAAGCAATACGCCGCTGGGACTTTGAAATATTTCGGAGCGCACCTAAAGTTCGTTATTTTGGCTAAACGGAGCGAAAATCTGCATTTATACCATCACGGACGTTAGTTTAATAGCGTTTAACGATGGATCCACGGTACAGAATGCAAAAATATGATTGTTAAAATTTTCGACTAATCGGTTCTAAGAGGCGAAGCAATACGCCGCTGGGACTTTGAAATATTTCGGAGCGCACCTAAAGTTCGTTATTTTGGCTAAACGGAGCGAAAATCTGCATTTATACCATCACGGACGTTAGTTTAATAGCGTTTAACGATCGATCCACGGTACAGAATGCAAAAATATGATTGTTAAAATTTTCGACTAATCGGTTCTAAGAGGCGAAGCAATACGCCGCTGGGACTTTGAAATATTTCGGAGCGCACCTAAAGTTCGTTATTTTGGCTAAACGGAGCGAAAATCTGCATTTATACCATCACGGACGTTAGTTCAATAGCGTTTAACGATCGATCCACGGTACAGAATGCAAAAATATGATTGTTAAAATTTTCGACTAATCGGTTCTAAGAGGCGAAGCAATACGCCGCTGGGACTTTGAAATATTTCGGAGCGCACCTAAAGTTCGTTATTTTGGCTAAACGGAGCGAAAATCTGCATTTATACCATCACGGACGTTAGTTTAATAGCGTTTAACGATGGATCCACGGTACAGAATGCAAAAATATGATTGTTAAAATTTTCGACTAATCGGTTCTAAGAGGCGAAGCAATACGCCGCTGGGACTTTGAAATATTTCGGAGCGCACCTAAAGTTCGTTATTTTGGCTAAACGGAGCGAAAATCTGCATTTATACCATCACGGACGTTAGTTCAATAGCGTTTAACGATCGATCCACGGTACAGAATGCAAAAATATGATTGTTAAAATTTTCGACTAATCGGTTCTAAGAGGCGAAGCAATACGCCGCTGGGACTTTGAAATATTTCGGAGCGCACCTAAAGTTCGTTATTTTGGCTAAACGGAGCGAAAATCTGCATTTATACCATCACGGACGTTAGTTTAATAGCGTTTAACGATGGATCCACGGTACAGAATGCAAAAATATGATTGTTAAAATTTTCGACTAATCGGTTCTAAGAGGCGAAGCAATACGCCGCTGGGACTTTGAAATATTTCGGAGCGCACCTAAAGTTCGTTATTTTGGCTAAACGGAGCGAAAATCTGCATTTATACCATCACGGACGTTAGTTTAATAGCGTTTAACGATCGATCCACGGTACAGAATGCAAAAATATGATTGTTAAAATTTTCGACTAATCGGTTCTAAGAGGCGAAGCAATACGCCGCTGGGACTTTGAAATATTTCGGAGCGCACCTAAAGTTCGTTATTTTGGCTAAACGGAGCGAAAATCTGCATTTATACCATCACGGACGTTAGTTTAATAGCGTTTAACGATGGATCCACGGTACAGAATGCAAAAATATGATTGTTAAAATTTTCGACTAATCGGTTCTAAGAGGCGAAGCAATACGCCGCTGGGACTTTGAAATATTTCGGAGCGCACCTAAAGTTCGTTATTTTGGCTAAACGGAGCGAAAATCTGCATTTATACCATCACGGACGTTAGTTTAATAGCGTTTAACGATGGATCCACGGTACAGAATGCAAAAATATGATTGTTAAAATTTTCGACTTATCGGTTCTGGATCACTGAAAAATCAAAAAAAATTATTAATTTTGATTAATTAAATTACATATGTAGTTTTATATTGTTATAGTCTCGTATTTGTTAATGTTTTGTCGTAAGAAAATGCAAAAATATCGTTTTAATGTTTTCGTCTCATCGGTTCTGGATCGCTGAAAAATCAAAAAAAAATATTAATTTTGATTAATTAAATTACAAATGGAGTTTTATATTGCTATAGTCGCTTATTTGTTAATGTTTTACCGTAAGAAAATGCAAAAATATCGTTTTAATATTTTCATCTCATCGGTTCTGGGCGGTTTTAAAATTTTTTAAAATATTAATTAAACCCATGATTTACATGAGAATGTGAATTTATTATGTCCTGCATGTTAATTTATTAATTTTCATGTATAGAACGTTATAAAATGAAAGGATATGTTCGACGATATTTTCAGTCTAAGTTTTACCGTGCCGGCGGGATGGTACGCTCTCACGGCGGTTTGCACAGGCATACGCCTGGGCGTAAGCCCATGCGTCGCCGACCTAGCGGCCGGCCGTTCGGTATTTATAGGAAGGCACTTTCGGTTCGCTCGGACCGGTCGGGAGTAGCGTCGAGCGTGTGGCTCTTTTATGACTTCGGTTGAAAAGCAGTCTACCGCTCCTCGAGAATATACTTTCTCGACTATTCTCGTTCCGGTTTTCCGTTGCGGATTATTATTAATCTCCACACAGCATTACCACGGGTCGGTGTCTAAGACCGAATGGCCCATATGTGGTGAGCCTTGTAATATAAGGCTGGTGACCTGTATGCACTTATAAATGTTGCATACTTGTACAAACTGAGCATCAACTGTCTGTAACCAAAATTTGTTAAAACTGAAAAAGTTATAAGATTGTATAAAATTTTTGAACCAAGAAAGTAGTGTTAGACGAAAATTCGTTCTATCACTTTTAGAAGGGAGACTGTTTGGAAATATTTAAAGTATAAAATACACAAAAGTCCACTGAATTATGAACAAAATTACGTCCCTGAATTTAAGAAAAGTCAAGAGGTGTCAGAAATAAAATCCTCTCTGATACGTTCAGAGAGGAAAATAAGTATGGAGAGAGGAGTAAAAATGAAAGAAGTTTTAAGGCTGGGGAAACTTCTAAAGGAGAGAGATTCCAACATATCTAATATGTACATTTAAAGCAAGTCCAAGGAACTCTCTCCGTTAATGTTTGAAAAGGTGTGTGCAGATGGAGGAGAAATGTATAAAGTACAGAGACGAGGTTGGTGGGCCCGCTCTAATGATAAAGATTATAAAATTTGGTGGCAAAATGACCAGCATGATCACTGTACGCGCTTTCTCGATTTGTATAGCATGCCACTGTCCGCGCTATCTTTTATTATATTGTCCAGCGTGTGTGGTCTACGTGCTTGCACGATGGATGCACGGCGTGAAAGTGATTTTCGTGCTTTATGAGAGGAGGAGGAGAATATTTGGCCTCTATAAGAGGTACAAAATTTATGAAATGTGTGTTACATACAAAAGAGAAATGGCTTAACGTCGATCGGTCTTACAGGGAGGGCCGACGACGAAAATTTAAATTTACAATAATAACTAAGCTCCCTGGTTGATCCTGCCAGTAGTCATATGCTTGTCTCAAAGATTAAGCCATGCATGTCTAAGTACATACCGAATTAAGGTGAAACCGCGAATGGCTCATTAAATCAGTTTTGGTTTCTTAGATCGTACAAAACATTACTTGGATAACTGTGGTAATTCTAGAGCTAATACATGCAAACCAGAATTCCACCCAGAGATGGGAGGAATGCTTTTATTAGATCAAAACCAATCGGTGGCGGACGGCTTGTCCGTTCGTCCATCGTCGGCTTTGGTGACTCTGAATAACTTTGTGCTGATCGTATGGTCATCTAGCACCGACGACGGATCTTTCAAATGTCTGCCTTATCAACTGTCGATGGTAGGTTCTACGCCTACCATGGTTGTAACGGGTAACGGGGAATCAGGGTTCGATTCCGGAGAGGGAGCCTGAGAAACGGCTACCACATCCAAGGAAGGCAGCAGGCGCGCAAATTACCCACTCCCGGCACGGGGAGGTAGTGACGAAAAATAACGATACGGGACTCATCCGAGGCCCCGTAATCGGAATGAGTACACTTTAAATCCTTTAACGAGGATCCATTGGAGGGCAAGTCTGGTGCCAGCAGCCGCGGTAATTCCAGCTCCAATAGCGTATATTAAAGTTGTTGCGGTTAAAAAGCTCGTAGTTGAATCTGTGTGTCACAGTGTCGGTTCACCGCTCGCGGTGTTTAACTGGCATTATGTGGTACGTCCTACCGGTGGGCTTAGCTCCTCGCGGGCGGTCCAACTAATATCCCATCGCGGTGCTCTTCACTGAGTGTCGAGGTGGGCCGGTACGTTTACTTTGAACAAATTAGAGTGCTCAAAGCAGGCTACCTTCGCCTGAATACTCTGTGCATGGAATAATGGAATAGGACCTCGGTTCTATTTTGTTGGTTTTCGGAACCCCGAGGTAATGATTAATAGGGACAGATGGGGGCATTCGTATTGCGACGTTAGAGGTGAAATTCTTGGATCGTCGCAAGACGGACAGAAGCGAAAGCATTTGCCAAAAATGTTTTCATTAATCAAGAACGAAAGTTAGAGGTTCGAAGGCGATCAGATACCGCCCTAGTTCTAACCATAAACGATGCCAGCTAGCGATCCGCCGAAGTTCCTCCGATGACTCGGCGGGCAGCTTCCGGGAAACCAAAGCTTTTGGGTTCCGGGGGAAGTATGGTTGCAAAGCTGAAACTTAAAGGAATTGACGGAAGGGCACCACCAGGAGTGGAGCCTGCGGCTTAATTTGACTCAACACGGGAAACCTCACCAGGCCCGGACACCGGAAGGATTGACAGATTGATAGCTCTTTCTTGATTCGGTGGGTGGTGGTGCATGGCCGTTCTTAGTTGGTGGAGCGATTTGTCTGGTTAATTCCGATAACGAACGAGACTCTAGCCTGTTAAATAGACGTAACTTATGGTATCTCGAAGGCCCCCGACTTCGGTCGGTGGGTTTTTACTACCAACGTACAAACAAATCTTCTTAGAGGGACAGGCGGCTTCTAGCCGCACGAGATTGAGCAATAACAGGTCTGTGATGCCCTTAGATGTTCTGGGCCGCACGCGCGCTACACTGAAGGAATCAACGTGTTTTCCCTGGCCGAAAGGCCCGGGTAACCCGCTGAACCTCCTTCGTGCTAGGGATTGGGGCTTGCAATTATTCCCCATGAACGAGGAATTCCCAGTAAGCGCGAGTCATAAGCTCGCGTTGATTACGTCCCTGCCCTTTGTACACACCGCCCGTCGCTACTACCGATTGAATGATTTAGTGAGGTCTTCGGACTGGTGCGCGGCAATGTCTCGGCATTGCCGATGTTACCGGGAAGATGACCAAACTTGATTATTTAGAGGAAGTAAAAGTCGTAACAAGGTTTCCGTAGGTGAACCTGCGGAAGGATCATTAACAAATTAAAAATACAAGAGAAAACCTAACTGAATGGATCATTGATAAAGCGATATAAAAGTTTATTGAGCTCGGACCAAAAATTATACAAAACGAGAAAGATATAATAAATAATACCATATACATGACACAAAACACATAAATCTCGGGTTCGAGCCAATAAGAAACAAATACCAAAACGCTGCGATGCGGTAAAATTACACCGACACGGTTACGTGCGGAGGTCGCTTTGATTACTCATCGCGTTTCTCCCGTCCGTTCGGAACCGCCGGCAAAAAAACTGTGCGACCAACGGCGCCAAAGAGCACGACGCCGGACCATTTCTCTCTGGCTGATGTGAATGGAAGTAAAAGACGCTTGCGTGAGGTCTCTCGACCTTTATCTCTCTAACTTATACTTATGGGTCGTCGTCTACTTGATCGGGTACAAACAAGTCGTAAGAAACAAACAAACAAACCACAAAAATACAAGTCGTAAAAAAACAAACTTCTGTTGGTTAACCTACAATATGAAGGATCGAAATGAAAGAAGGATCATATTATTACAAACCGAAAGTGAAGGATCATTAAAATTGAAATACAATATATATAAATATATAAATGTACCCGTCGTTGCGACACCCTAGTTAAATGGAAAGATATAAAAAAGAGAGAAAAGGAATACAGATGACCCGCCGTCTGATCTTTGCTAAATGATCTGGCATCACCGGAGTTTTTTTGGTCCGTGTTGCGTTCGCTCTATTCGAAATGAAACTCGCGGAGGCGAAGAATTGTTAAAAGTTTACGAAGCGTCTAGGAGTGGTTAAAACTGAGAGAGTTGAAACTACGATGTATTAGAACGAGCAACCGTCGAAACTTTGTTTTCGCGACGTTCTTTTCGTCGCTCTCGTCCCCACGCTCCTACGCTTTGGTTGTTTCTTTGCCATCCGTGTTGCGATAAAAAGATTTCTCCATTGTCCAAAAAGGACGGATCGAGATTCCTCTTTCGAGAGGGAGAGAGAGGTACTTGCGGGTAACCTGGAATCTACGAAACACGCACCGTGGTAAGATTCGTGCGTCCGCCTGATCGATGTGTGTTGTTTACGGACCGGCTGAGAAGCGACGATAGCGAGTCTTTGAAAAACTATGTGTCCATTAGTTAGACCGATCGTCGCCGGCCGTGTGTCTGTTCGAATCTCGC
>NC_135042.1:165000-170000 GCF_051020975.1 Osmia lignaria lignaria
CGGCGATTTGCCCCCGTATACGCCTGGGCGTAAGCCCGTGCGTCGCCGACCTAGCGGCCTGCCGATCGGTATTTAGAGGGAGGCACTTTGAAAGCAACACGCCGTTGGAACTTTGAAAAATTTCGATGCGTCGCCAAAGTTCGTACTTTTCGATAAAATCTTCGTCCTATGATACATTTCGATCAAGAACTACATTGATCGTCATGAAACTGTTTTTTTTTTTGGGAGACGTGTACGCTCCTTTTCATAAAGGAGACTATCTTATTGCGAAAGTCAAAATCGCACGCTCTCACGGCGATTTGCCCCCGTATACGCCTGGGCGTAAGCCCGTGCGTCGCCGACCTAGCGGCCTGCCGATCGGTATTTAGAGGGAGGCACTTTGAAAGCAACACGCCGCTGGAACTTTGAAAAATTTCGGGGCAAAGCAATACGCGGCTGGGACTTTGAAATATTTCGGAGCGCACCTAAAGTTCGTTATTTTGGCTAAACGGAGCGAAAATCTGCATTTATACCATCACGGACGTTAGTTCAATAGCGTTTAACGATCGATCCACGGTACAGAATGCAAAAATATGATTGTTAAAATTTTCGACTAATCGGTTCTAAGAGGCGAAGCAATACGCCGCTGGGACTTTGAAATATTTCGGAGCGCACCTAAAGTTCGTTATTTTGGCTAAACGGAGCGAAAATCTGCATTTATACCATCACGGACGTTAGTTTAATAGCGTTTAACGATGGATCCACGGTACAGAATGCAAAAATATGATTGTTAAAATTTTCGACTAATCGGTTCTAAGAGGCGAAGCAATACGCCGCTGGGACTTTGAAATATTTCGGAGCGCACCTAAAGTTCGTTATTTTGGCTAAACGGAGCGAAAATCTGCATTTATACCATCACGGACGTTAGTTCAATAGCGTTTAACGATCGATCCACGGTACAGAATGCAAAAATATGATTGTTAAAATTTTCGACTAATCGGTTCTAAGAGGCGAAGCAATACGCCGCTGGGACTTTGAAATATTTCGGAGCGCACCTAAAGTTAGTTATTTTGGCTAAACGGAGCGAAAATCTGCATTTATACCATCACGGACGTTAGTTTAATAGCGTTTAACGATGGATCCACGGTACAGAATGCAAAAATATGATTGTTAAAATTTTCGACTAATCGGTTCTAAGAGGCGAAGCAATACGCCGCTGGGACTTTGAAATATTTCGGAGCGCACCTAAAGTTCGTTATTTTGGCTAAACGGAGCGAAAATCTGCATTTATACCATCACGGACGTTAGTTTAATAGCGTTTAACGATCGATCCACGGTACAGAATGCAAAAATATGATTGTTAAAATTTTCGACTAATCGGTTCTAAGAGGCGAAGCAATACGCCGCTGGGACTTTGAAATATTTCGGAGCGCACCTAAAGTTCGTTATTTTGGCTAAACGGAGCGAAAATCTGCATTTATACCATCACGGACGTTAGTTTAATAGCGTTTAACGATGGATCCACGGTACAGAATGCAAAAATATGATTGTTAAAATTTTCGACTAATCGGTTCTAAGAGGCGAAGCAATACGCCGCTGGGACTTTGAAATATTTCGGAGCGCACCTAAAGTTCGTTATTTTGGCTAAACGGAGCGAAAATCTGCATTTATACCATCACGGACGTTAGTTCAATAGCGTTTAACGATCGATCCACGGTACAGAATGCAAAAATATGATTGTTAAAATTTTCGACTAATCGGTTCTAAGAGGCGAAGCAATACGCCGCTGGGACTTTGAAATATTTCGGAGCGCACCTAAAGTTCGTTATTTTGGCTAAACGGAGCGAAAATCTGCATTTATACCATCACGGACGTTAGTTTAATAGCGTTTAACGATGGATCCACGGTACAGAATGCAAAAATATGATTGTTAAAATTTTCGACTAATCGGTTCTAAGAGGCGAAGCAATACGCCGCTGGGACTTTGAAATATTTCGGAGCGCACCTAAAGTTCGTTATTTTGGCTAAACGGAGCGAAAATCTGCATTTATACCATCACGGACGTTAGTTTAATAGCGTTTAACGATGGATCCACGGTACAGAATGCAAAAATATGATTGTTAAAATTTTCGACTAATCGGTTCTAAGAGGCGAAGCAATACGCCGCTGGGACTTTGAAATATTTCGGAGCGCACCTAAAGTTCGTTATTTTGGCTAAACGGAGCGAAAATCTGCATTTATACCATCACGGACGTTAGTTCAATAGCGTTTAACGATCGATCCACGGTACAGAATGCAAAAATATGATTGTTAAAATTTTCGACTAATCGGTTCTAAGAGGCGAAGCAATACGCCGCTGGGACTTTGAAATATTTCGGAGCGCACCTAAAGTTAGTTATTTTGGCTAAACGGAGCGAAAATCTGCATTTATACCATCACGGACGTTAGTTTAATAGCGTTTAACGATGGATCCACGGTACAGAATGCAAAAATATGATTGTTAAAATTTTCGACTAATCGGTTCTAAGAGGCGAAGCAATACGCCGCTGGGACTTTGAAATATTTCGGAGCGCACCTAAAGTTCGTTATTTTGGCTAAACGGAACGAAAATCTGCATTTATACCATCACGGACGTTAGTTTAATAGCGTTTAACGATCGATCCACGGTACAGAATGCAAAAATATGATTGTTAAAATTTTCGACTAATCGGTTCTAAGAGGCGAAGCAATACGCCGCTGGGACTTTGAAATATTTCGGAGCGCACCTAAAGTTCGTTATTTTGGCTAAACGGAGCGAAAATCTGCATTTATACCATCACGGACGTTAGTTTAATAGCGTTTAACGATGGATCCACGGTACAGAATGCAAAAATATGATTGTTAAAATTTTCGACTAATCGGTTCTAAGAGGCGAAGCAATACGCCGCTGGGACTTTGAAATATTTCGGAGCGCACCTAAAGTTCGTTATTTTGGCTAAACGGAGCGAAAATCTGCATTTATACCATCACGGACGTTAGTTCAATAGCGTTTAACGATCGATCCACGGTACAGAATGCAAAAATATGATTGTTAAAATTTTCGACTAATCGGTTCTAAGAGGCGAAGCAATACGCCGCTGGGACTTTGAAATATTTCGGAGCGCACCTAAAGTTCGTTATTTTGGCTAAACGGAGCGAAAATCTGCATTTATACCATCACGGACGTTAGTTTAATAGCGTTTAACGATGGATCCACGGTACAGAATGCAAAAATATGATTGTTAAAATTTTCGACTAATCGGTTCTAAGAGGCGAAGCAATACGCCGCTGGGACTTTGAAATATTTCGGAGCGCACCTAAAGTTCGTTATTTTGGCTAAACGGAGCGAAAATCTGCATTTATACCATCACGGACGTTAGTTTAATAGCGTTTAACGATCGATCCACGGTACAGAATGCAAAAATATGATTGTTAAAATTTTCGACTAATCGGTTCTAAGAGGCGAAGCAATACGCCGCTGGGACTTTGAAATATTTCGGAGCGCACCTAAAGTTCGTTATTTTGGCTAAACGGAGCGAAAATCTGCATTTATACCATCACGGACGTTAGTTTAATAGCGTTTAACGATGGATCCACGGTACAGAATGCAAAAATATGATTGTTAAAATTTTCGACTAATCGGTTCTAAGAGGCGAAGCAATACGCCGCTGGGACTTTGAAATATTTCGGAGCGCACCTAAAGTTCGTTATTTTGGCTAAACGGAGCGAAAATCTGCATTTATACCATCACGGACGTTAGTTCAATAGCGTTTAACGATCGATCCACGGTACAGAATGCAAAAATATGATTGTTAAAATTTTCGACTAATCGGTTCTAAGAGGCGAAGCAATACGCCGCTGGGACTTTGAAATATTTCGGAGCGCACCTAAAGTTCGTTATTTTGGCTAAACGGAGCGAAAATCTGCATTTATACCATCACGGACGTTAGTTTAATAGCGTTTAACGATGGATCCATGGTACAGAATGCAAAAATATGATTGTTAAAATTTTCGACTAATCGGTTCTAAGAGGCGAAGCAATACGCCGCTGGGACTTTGAAATATTTCGGAGCGCACCTAAAGTTCGTTATTTTGGCTAAACGGAGCGAAAATCTGCATTTATACCATCACGGACGTTAGTTTAATAGCGTTTAACGATGGATCCACGGTACAGAATGCAAAAATATGATTGTTAAAATTTTCGACTAATCGGTTCTAAGAGGCGAAGCAATACGCCGCTGGGACTTTGAAATATTTCGGAGCGCACCTAAAGTTCGTTATTTTGGCTAAACGGAGCGAAAATCTGCATTTATACCATCACGGACGTTAGTTTAATAGCGTTTAACGATCGATCCACGGTACAGAATGCAAAAATATGATTGTTAAAATTTTCGACTAATCGGTTCTAAGAGGCGAAGCAATACGCCGCTGGGACTTTGAAATATTTCGGAGCGCACCTAAAGTTCGTTATTTTGGCTAAACGGAGCGAAAATCTGCATTTATACCATCACGGACGTTAGTTTAATAGCGTTTAACGATGGATCCACGGTACAGAATGCAAAAATATGATTGTTAAAATTTTCGACTAATCGGTTCTAAGAGGCGAAGCAATACGCCGCTGGGACTTTGAAATATTTCGGAGCGCACCTAAAGTTCGTTATTTTGGCTAAACGGAGCGAAAATCTGCATTTATACCATCACGGACGTTAGTTTAATAGCGTTTAACGATGGATCCACGGTACAGAATGCAAAAATATGATTGTTAAAATTTTCGACTTATCGGTTCTGGATCACTGAAAAATCAAAAAAAATTATTAATTTTGATTAATTAAATTACATATGTAGTTTTATATTGTTATAGTCTCGTATTTGTTAATGTTTTGTCGTAAGAAAATGCAAAAATATCGTTTTAATGTTTTCGTCTCATCGGTTCTGGATCGCTGAAAAATCAAAAAAAAATATTAATTTTGATTAATTAAATTACAAATGGAGTTTTATATTGC
>NC_135042.1:182500-185000 GCF_051020975.1 Osmia lignaria lignaria
GGAACTTTGAAAAATTTCGGGGCAAAGCAATACGCGGCTGGGACTTTGAAATATTTCGGAGCGCACCTAAAGTTCGTTATTTTGGCTAAACGGAGCGAAAATCTGCATTTATACCATCACGGACGTTAGTTCAATAGCGTTTAACGATCGATCCACGGTACAGAATGCAAAAATATGATTGTTAAAATTTTCGACTAATCGGTTCTAAGAGGCGAAGCAATACGCCGCTGGGACTTTGAAATATTTCGGAGCGCACCTAAAGTTCGTTATTTTGGCTAAACGGAGCGAAAATCTGCATTTATACCATCACGGACGTTAGTTTAATAGCGTTTAACGATGGATCCACGGTACAGAATGCAAAAATATGATTGTTAAAATTTTCGACTAATCGGTTCTAAGAGGCGAAGCAATACGCCGCTGGGACTTTGAAATATTTCGGAGCGCACCTAAAGTTCGTTATTTTGGCTAAACGGAGCGAAAATCTGCATTTATACCATCACGGACGTTAGTTCAATAGCGTTTAACGATCGATCCACGGTACAGAATGCAAAAATATGATTGTTAAAATTTTCGACTAATCGGTTCTAAGAGGCGAAGCAATACGCCGCTGGGACTTTGAAATATTTCGGAGCGCACCTAAAGTTAGTTATTTTGGCTAAACGGAGCGAAAATCTGCATTTATACCATCACGGACGTTAGTTTAATAGCGTTTAACGATGGATCCACGGTACAGAATGCAAAAATATGATTGTTAAAATTTTCGACTAATCGGTTCTAAGAGGCGAAGCAATACGCCGCTGGGACTTTGAAATATTTCGGAGCGCACCTAAAGTTCGTTATTTTGGCTAAACGGAGCGAAAATCTGCATTTATACCATCACGGACGTTAGTTTAATAGCGTTTAACGATCGATCCACGGTACAGAATGCAAAAATATGATTGTTAAAATTTTCGACTAATCGGTTCTAAGAGGCGAAGCAATACGCCGCTGGGACTTTGAAATATTTCGGAGCGCACCTAAAGTTCGTTATTTTGGCTAAACGGAGCGAAAATCTGCATTTATACCATCACGGACGTTAGTTTAATAGCGTTTAACGATGGATCCACGGTACAGAATGCAAAAATATGATTGTTAAAATTTTCGACTAATCGGTTCTAAGAGGCGAAGCAATACGCCGCTGGGACTTTGAAATATTTCGGAGCGCACCTAAAGTTCGTTATTTTGGCTAAACGGAGCGAAAATCTGCATTTATACCATCACGGACGTTAGTTTAATAGCGTTTAACGATCGATCCACGGTACAGAATGCAAAAATATGATTGTTAAAATTTTCGACTAATCGGTTCTAAGAGGCGAAGCAATACGCCGCTGGGACTTTGAAATATTTCGGAGCGCACCTAAAGTTCGTTATTTTGGCTAAACGGAGCGAAAATCTGCATTTATACCATCACGGACGTTAGTTTAATAGCGTTTAACGATGGATCCACGGTACAGAATGCAAAAATATGATTGTTAAAATTTTCGACTAATCGGTTCTAAGAGGCGAAGCAATACGCCGCTGGGACTTTGAAATATTTCGGAGCGCACCTAAAGTTCGTTATTTTGGCTAAACGGAGCGAAAATCTGCATTTATACCATCACGGACGTTAGTTCAATAGCGTTTAACGATCGATCCACGGTACAGAATGCAAAAATATGATTGTTAAAATTTTCGACTAATCGGTTCTAAGAGGCGAAGCAATACGCCGCTGGGACTTTGAAATATTTCGGAGCGCACCTAAAGTTCGTTATTTTGGCTAAACGGAGCGAAAATCTGCATTTATACCATCACGGACGTTAGTTTAATAGCGTTTAACGATGGATCCACGGTACAGAATGCAAAAATATGATTGTTAAAATTTTCGACTAATCGGTTCTAAGAGGCGAAGCAATACGCCGCTGGGACTTTGAAATATTTCGGAGCGCACCTAAAGTTCGTTATTTTGGCTAAACGGAGCGAAAATCTGCATTTATACCATCACGGACGTTAGTTTAATAGCGTTTAACGATCGATCCACGGTACAGAATGCAAAAATATGATTGTTAAAATTTTCGACTAATCGGTTCTAAGAGGCGAAGCAATACGCCGCTGGGACTTTGAAATATTTCGGAGCGCACCTAAAGTTCGTTATTTTGGCTAAACGGAGCGAAAATCTGCATTTATACCATCACGGACGTTAGTTTAATAGCGTTTAACGATGGATCCACGGTACAGAATGCAAAAATATGATTGTTAAAATTTTCGACTAATCGGTTCTAAGAGGCGAAGCAATACGCCGCTGGGACTTTGAAATATTTCGGAGCGCACCTAAAGTTCGTTATTTTGGCTAAACGGAGCGAAAATCTGCATTTATACCATCACGGACGTTAGTTTAATAGCGTTTAACGATGGATCCACGGTACAGAATGCAAAAATATGATTGTTAAAATTTTCGACTTATCGGTTCTGGATCACTGAAAAA
>NC_135042.1:210000-217500 GCF_051020975.1 Osmia lignaria lignaria
CTGGCGACCTCCGGTAGTATTATGCCTTGCTCGGGTAATGGTGGCTCTGCTCGGGTCGACATCCTTTCCACCGTACTCGTGGGACCAGTTATGAGTTGTGATCAAATAAACCCTAAACAAACTAAACTTTCTATGATGGACGTGGAGGAGGAGTGTAGAAGTAGGAAAAAAGGAATTTTGTGTGTATCATTGAGTAGAACTAGCTCTGTCTCCTCTGTGAGATCTGCGGATTCCGACATTAAAGAGACCGGTGGAAGTGTTAAAAGAAGAAAAGTGGTAAAAGATAAAGAGCAGGATTCTGATTTTACTGTTGAGCCCGAAAGGTTGTCACTGGAAAATGTAAGGGCCGAGAGGAAGGAACTGGAGGCTTTTCTGTTCAATGAAGCAAATAAAGTGACCAAGGCTGCAGTTAAAATCATTTTGGATAAATGGGCGTCCTTGGAAGCAGCGCTCCTAGCAGAAATAATGAAAGTTGAAAGGTTATCAGCCACACGGGAATTACATTGTACCAAGCCAGTAAATACTTACGCTCAGGTGGCAGCTGGCGGAGTAGCTCCTGCTGGCGCACATCTGAAACCTGAAACAGTAAAAGAGAAGCATGAAGTATTGATAATTAAACCTGAAAATGAAAATGACCCTAGATCTAATGATGAAATTAAAGCTAAAGTAACAGAAGTTCTAAAGAAAAACAGATCTCAAATAAGAATTAAACAAGTAAGGCAATTGAGAAATAAAGGCGTTGTGGTTGAGGTTAAAGACAAACGTGATATTGAAATTATAAAAAATTCGAAATTTAAGGAAGTTGGTTTAAAAACTGCAGAGCCTAAGAAAATTAATCCCAGTATAATTATATATGACGTTGAAAAGGAGTATAAAGCAGACGAGTTGAAAGAAGATCTGATTTTCAAGAATCTGGAAGTTAGAGACGACGAGTATGCTGAAAAATTGAAAAGGAGTATAGACTTTCGTCATTGTTTTAAAACTAAAAATGAGAGTAGAGTAAATTGGATAGTCCAACTACCAGCTAAGGAGTATGGCGCACTGATGTTGTCAAGGAAAGTGTATATGTTCTGGAGGATATATAAGCTAAAGGAATATCTAAACGTTATGCGTTGCTATAAATGTCAAGGATATGGGCATATAGCAAAATTTTGTCAGGCAAAACAGCAATGCTGTGAAAATTGTGGCAATACCGAACACGAAAGGAAGGATTGTCCTAGAAAGGATAAGCCGCAGTGTATAAATTGTATCCGCACGAAAAGAAAGGACACAAACCATAGTGTTACAAACAAACTTTGCCCTGAGCTGCAGCGGCAAATTGATCTATATAGAAATAGAATAAACTGGACCTAAAGATCGGTCAAATCAACTTACAGAGATCTATGGCAGCGACTGCTGATTTGAGGCAAATCATAAGTGCGGGGAAACTTGATATTCTCTGTATGCAAGAGCCATATGCGTATAAGAACCATGTTAAAGGATTTAAATCTGCGTCTCTTGACGTTTTAACACCCAAAGCTACTTACCCTTGGGTAGGAGCAGCGGTATGTACAGAGAACATAGAGGTATTCCAAATTTCGAAATATGATACGGAACACATTATGTGTTTTCATGTTCAAACAAAGTATCATCAATTTTATGTAATTAATTTGTATTGTCAATTCTCACTGCCGATGGAAGGATTTATATCTGAACTGGACAAAGTTTTGTCAACAGTGGATCCGACCAGGGTGATAATCTGCATGGATGCCAACGCCAGGTCCTTGGCCTGGTATTCGAATGAAACAAACGAAAGAGGAAGAATTCTGGAAGAATTCATATTAAGTAATAACTTTAAGATTCTAAACAGACCTAGTAGCCTCACAACTTTCTCGAATTCAAGACATGCATCCAACATTGACGTTACACTGGTTAGTGAAGCTATGGCAAATCTAGTCACCGCTTGGGAGGTACAAGAGATGTCAATAAGTGATCATAATTTGATTACCTTTAAGATGAAATTCCAAGATAGAGTGGAGCGATTGCATATTGCAAGTGCAGCCTTTAACATGAAGGCAGCAAATTGGGACAAATTTTCGCAACTAATAAGCCAAAAGTTAAATAGTGATTATATTAACAGTGCCTATAAATGGAGCATAAAGGAACTTATAAAAAACTTAAATAAGATATTAACGGAGGTTTGTAAGGAGTCAATACCGATCAGGAAGAACAGTAATAAAGCGGTTCCCTGGTGGACCGAGGAACTAAATAAACTTAGAAAGTGCGCTCGAAATAAAGGTAGGCAGCTCTCTAGAGCTCGTAGATTGGGCCTCTCAGATAGCCTGCAACGACTCTCAGATGAATACAAGGAAGCTAGAAACAAATATGTTAAAGAGATTAGAAATCAGAAGAGCAACTCGTGGAAAAACTTCGTTAAAACAGAAGGGAATGAAAATCCCTGGGGCCTATTACATAAGATTGCTCGAGATAAAACTCAAATGAGGTGTAATATTGGTATGATGATGCTACCTTCTGGAGAGGTGACCAAAACATGGAAGGAGTCAGTCGAAACGCTGCTAAAGAAATTTGCGCCCGAAGATAATGCTACAAACGAATCACTTGTACATAAGCAAATAAGACAGATGAATAAACAATACCAGAATTGTAACGTAGAACCAGACATCAGCCACATGGAAATAGTCGGAGCTTTGAGAAAACTAAAAGATAAAAAGGCTCCTGGATCGGATGGCTTCGGGCCGGAAATTATAAAAGCTCTTTGGGATAATAGTAAAGAAGTGCTGTATATATTGTATAATAAATGTCTTAGAGAGTGCAATTTTCCAGATGAGTGGAAAACTGCGAAGTTAATTGTAATACCGAAAAATGATCAGGCGGACAAAATGTCTGTGAACTCATACAGGCCTATAGCATTACTTCCTGTAATTAGCAAAGTTTTTGAAAGAATCATTGTGGATAGAATTCAGGCGCAATATAAGGATATGGGTTTAGCCAGTAATCGCCAATTCGGATTTAAAAAAGGTTTTTCAACGGAGGATGCTTTGTTGGCCTTCAAGGAGGGTATAACCCAAACTGAGAAAAAATACGTTGTTGCACTTTTTATTGACATTGAAGGTGCTTTCGACAACCTATGGCATCCGGCTGTCAAGGCTCGCTTGGTCCAGGCAAACTGTAGCACAGTGTTAACAAAAATCATTGACCGGTATTTTAAAGGACGGAAAATTGAAGTAAGCAACAAATTTGAGAAAGTAACGTACAATATTCAAAAAGGGTGTCCACAAGGCTCTATCATTGGACCACAAGCATGGACATGGTGTATGGACGATTTATTATCTAAAATAGAAGAAGCTTTCACCGAGGAAGACGTCCTAATTATTGCGTATGCGGACGACATAAGTTTTCTAATAAAAGGAAACTCAAGAAGAGAAATAGAATTAAAAGCTGCGAAAATAGCACAAATTATACAAACCTGGTGCGAGATGAACAAATTGAAAGTATCAGGCAAGAAGACTCAAGCTATGATCGTAAAAGGTAAACTCGATAAAGAGAAGTTACCTATAATAAAAATAAATGACGTAAGAATCAAATATACTGGAACATATAAATACCTAGGAATATATATTGATAATAAGTTATCATTTAACACACATGTTGGGAACATGCGTGACAAATTAGTCAAATACATCATGACACTGCGACGTTTTGCCCATGAAGAATGGGGCATTAGAAAATCAATTCTACGTATACTATACAAGACAGTTTGCCTCCCTATAATTACATATGGATCCATCATTTGGTATGAAAAGGCAGGAAAGGCAGTAGTCAATAGACATCTAATGGCGGCGCAGCGTGCTATACTACTTACAATAATAAAAGCATGTCGAACTACATCAACAGCGGCGGTACAAGTCATTGGGGGATTTTTACCTCTGGATTTGGAGATAGTAAGATTTGGAATAATTAGAAAAATTAAGAAGGAAAAATTTGTAGTCTGGCGCAGTTATAGGTATAATCCACTTGGAAACAACGGCGGAAGTAACATCGAGCAAGAAATAACTAAGATTGATCGAGAAATATATTCTGAATGGCAAACAAGATGGAACAGCGATGTACACGGAAGAATCACATACAAATTCATACCGAATGTGCAATTTTGGTCATTAAATTCTTGGTTTAATCCATCTAGATTAGTTGTATATCTTTTAACTGGATATGGATCAATTAATTACAGTCTTTATAAACGAGGAATAGCAGAATCTCCAACCTGCCCTGCGTGTGAATCGCAACAGGAGACAGTTGAACATATTATCTTTCAATGTCCACAGTATGAATCATACAGATATCCACTATTAACAGAAGCTAAGGAAAACTGGCCAAAAATTATACAGAATGAAGAAGAATTAAAGAAGTTGAGAACTTTTGCGATGAACGTTTTTGAAAATAGAAGAAATCTCATGCAACAACTTACAGATGATTGAGAACTGAAAATTGAAAGTAGAAGTGGGTCCGCCTCCTCGTGGCTAGGGACGGAAACGTCAGGGCACTCCTGGCGGCTAAGCGACCCGAATTTATCAGAACCTAAA
Source organism: Osmia lignaria lignaria (assembly GCF_051020975.1). NCBI lineage: Eukaryota > Metazoa > Arthropoda > Insecta > Hymenoptera > Megachilidae > Osmia > Osmia lignaria. Next base: position 214,581 of record NC_135042.1, read on the forward strand.
GAAAAAGAAAAGAAAGAAAATTAAATCAAGAAAAATACATTTTGGATTATTATGGTCAAGATTCATTAAAGGATTAGAGTGAAACACTTAAATGATATGTATAACGCAGTAATGAGCGAGAGCTCCTACACTGCAACATGATAGAGAATAAAATAAAAAAAAAAAAATGTCCCTATCTACTGACGGACTCGCAAATCGGGAGCGACTCAGGACAGCAGCCCGGAACGAAAAAGGCGCCACACAGACTCTCGATATACGAGATAAAGGACAAAGCGGAGGCTGCATATAAAAGGCTCCTCGATGTAATCTCCCCGGAATACGGAATTGAGGCCGCCACCGGAAAATATATCCTGGGGAAGATAAATAAACTGCAGAGCCTGCTCCAGGAATCTCTGCTGTTAAACAGCCACCTGGAGGGACACGTAGAGGCCCTGAAGGAAGAAAACAAGAGGCAACAACGTGATGCTCTGGCGGCAGCAAATAGGAACGTCACCGTCCAGCAACCGCCGACTCAGCCGCAAGCAACGACCTATGCGGAACGTCTGGGCATAAAATCAAAAGCAGCCTCGATTGCCACCCAGCGGCAAAACCCACCGAACGTCGTCGTCATCCGACCAAAAGACCCCAAGCTTTACGGGAACAGCGACGAGACGAAACAGGCGCTAGTAAAACTGGTGTCGCCCAAGGAGGACAATCTACAGGTAAGAAACGTAAGAAAGATTCAGGGCAACGGAATAATCGTCGAGACCGCCAAGAAGACGAACGTGGATGTACTTCTCAAAAATGAGAAACTGAAATCCGCCGGATTAGTGGTCGACATCCCAGCGAAAAGGAACCCGCGGATCATAGTTTACGGAGCACCAAGGAGGGGGAATGACAGCGAGGTGCTCCAAGCCATGATTGAGCAAAATCTGGAACCAGAAGAAGCAACTAAATACAAGCACCAAATCAAGATAGCGTTTAAAACAGGAAGCAGGAATAACGCGGAGAGCTGTAACCTGGTACTAGAGACGTCAAGGGAAGCCCGAGAGGTACTTATAAAGAAGGAGCGTCTATACATTATGTGGCAATGCTGCCACGTACAAGACTTCGTAGCAGCAACGCGCTGCTATAAATGCCAGGGCTTTGGTCACACAACCAAATTCTGCAGGGCAGAAAAGGACACGTGTGGTCACTGCGCCAACGCTGGGCATATGTACAGAAACTGCCCGAACAAGGAAAAGCAACCCTCGTGTGTAAATTGCAAGAAAGCAGGTAAGGCACACAACCACAGTGTAACAGACAAAGACTGTCCATCGCACGTCGCAGCAATCAACCAGGTCCTGTATAGAACTGACTATGGACACTAATATAAATTTATCGCGAAACCGGACTGCGCAGGCCGCACCCGCAATAACCACCACGGGTATCAGGGTAATGCAACTGAACGCCCAGCGCTCAGCTGCAGTGATGGGTGAGGTACGTCAGCTCGTAACGGAAAAGCACCTGGACGTACTGTTACTACAAGAACCATACGTCCGGCAGCACGGTGCGAGCTACACCATCGGCGGATTAGGATCCGGAGCAAGAGTTGCAGCCACGCGGTCGCACCCTCCGGGAGCCGCTGTCGTGGTGTGTAACTCGAGCTTCGACGCAGTGTTTGTCTCGCAACTTAGCACAACCCATTGCGTATGCGTGGAGGTGCTCACCCCCGACTTCTCGTTTTACGCCGTCTCGTGCTATTTCCAGTACAGCGATGAAATCGAGGAGCATCTCAAGCATCTTGAGGTGGTGTTCCGTTCACTAAGGGGGGAGAGACTGCTAGTTTCGTTAGACGCCAATGCACGGTCGTCACTCTGGGGTCCCCAGAGTACCGACGATAGAGGCGCCCTGTTCGAGGGGCTCATCCGGGCATTTGGTATTGAAGTTGTGAACGACGTCTCGCAGCCGCCGACCTATTGGACGCCCAGAGGCTCATCGTTCATCGATGTCACTCTGGCAACGCCCTCCATGTCTCGTTTCGTCAGAAGCTGGAGAGTTAGGTGCGACTGGGCGAATAGTGACCACAACGCCATGGATATCGAGCTGAGGGTACCGAAAGCCAACGCAGTTGATCAATGTACCGCTAACACCCGGTTCGACCCTAGTCGAGCTGATTGGGAGTTGTACACCGAAAAACTGGCCGACCTTTCCGGATCGAGGCTAGAGCCCCTGCAGCTTGAATCTGTGGAAGACGTCGAACACATGGCGGCGGCGCTCACGGGAGTCATCACTGACTCCTGCAGCGCGTCTATGCCAAGGAAGCGTGTCTTTAGAAAATCTAACCCGTGGTGGACAAAGGAGCTGACAAGGCTCAAGAAGAAAGTATACAGACTGCGACGTGCCTTCCAGCAGGAACTGGAGGAACGAACCCGCAACCAGAAGCGGAGAGAGTACCGCGATGCCCTACGAATATATAATAAGAGTGTGAAACGCACAAAACGAGAAAGCTGGCGTAACTTCGTGACGTCAAACGGCAATAACCAACCCTGGGGCACGGTTTACAAGCTTCAGGCTAAGAAGATGCGCGTCGAGGGGGTGTTGAGCACCCTGCAACGAGGAAACGATCATACGGCAAGCCTGCAAGAAACCGCAAAAGTGCTATTGGACGCACACGTCCCAGAGGACCGAGAAGAAGAGGATACACCTGCGCAACACGATATCAGAGAAGGCTCAAAATCCGTACCGGATACAGAGGACACCCCGCCCTTCACGGAGGAGGAAGTTATAGCAGCCGTAAAAACGTTCAAAAACAACAAGGCACCAGGGCCGGACCTCATCGAGGTCCGCGCACTAAAAGCCTCGGTACGCGCCATCCCCGGTGAAATAGTACGACTGTTCAATGGATGCCTCCGATGGGGTGTTTTCCCGACAACATGGAAAGAGGGCTCCCTCCGAATCC
>NC_135042.1:235000-240000 GCF_051020975.1 Osmia lignaria lignaria
GCGAAGCAATACGCCGCTGGGACTTTGAAATATTTCGGAGCGCACCTAAAGTTCGTTATTTTGGCTAAACGGAGCGAAAATCTGCATTTATACCATCACGGACGTTAGTTCAATAGCGTTTAACGATCGATCCACGGTACAGAATGCAAAAATATGATTGTTAAAATTTTCGACTAATCGGTTCTAAGAGGCGAAGCAATACGCCGCTGGGACTTTGAAATATTTCGGAGCGCACCTAAAGTTCGTTATTTTGGCTAAACGGAGCGAAAATCTGCATTTATACCATCACGGACGTTAGTTTAATAGCGTTTAACGATGGATCCACGGTACAGAATGCAAAAATATGATTGTTAAAATTTTCGACTAATCGGTTCTAAGAGGCGAAGCAATACGCCGCTGGGACTTTGAAATATTTCGGAGCGCACCTAAAGTTCGTTATTTTGGCTAAACGGAGCGAAAATCTGCATTTATACCATCACGGACGTTAGTTCAATAGCGTTTAACGATCGATCCACGGTACAGAATGCAAAAATATGATTGTTAAAATTTTCGACTAATCGGTTCTAAGAGGCGAAGCAATACGCCGCTGGGACTTTGAAATATTTCGGAGCGCACCTAAAGTTAGTTATTTTGGCTAAACGGAGCGAAAATCTGCATTTATACCATCACGGACGTTAGTTTAATAGCGTTTAACGATGGATCCACGGTACAGAATGCAAAAATATGATTGTTAAAATTTTCGACTAATCGGTTCTAAGAGGCGAAGCAATACGCCGCTGGGACTTTGAAATATTTCGGAGCGCACCTAAAGTTCGTTATTTTGGCTAAACGGAGCGAAAATCTGCATTTATACCATCACGGACGTTAGTTCAATAGCGTTTAACGATCGATCCACGGTACAGAATGCAAAAATATGATTGTTAAAATTTTCGACTAATCGGTTCTAAGAGGCGAAGCAATACGCCGCTGGGACTTTGAAATATTTCGGAGCGCACCTAAAGTTCGTTATTTTGGCTAAACGGAGCGAAAATCTGCATTTATACCATCACGGACGTTAGTTTAATAGCGTTTAACGATGGATCCACGGTACAGAATGCAAAAATATGATTGTTAAAATTTTCGACTAATCGGTTCTAAGAGGCGAAGCAATACGCCGCTGGGACTTTGAAATATTTCGGAGCGCACCTAAAGTTCGTTATTTTGGCTAAACGGAGCGAAAATCTGCATTTATACCATCACGGACGTTAGTTTAATAGCGTTTAACGATGGATCCACGGTACAGAATGCAAAAATATGATTGTTAAAATTTTCGACTAATCGGTTCTAAGAGGCGAAGCAATACGCCGCTGGGACTTTGAAATATTTCGGAGCGCACCTAAAGTTCGTTATTTTGGCTAAACGGAGCGAAAATCTGCATTTGTACCATCACGGACGTTAGTTCAATAGCGTTTAACGATCGATCCACGGTACAGAATGCAAAAATATGATTGTTAAAATTTTCGACTAATCGGTTCTAAGAGGCGAAGCAATACGCCGCTGGGACTTTGAAATATTTCGGAGCGCACCTAAAGTTAGTTATTTTGGCTAAACGGAGCGAAAATCTGCATTTATACCATCACGGACGTTAGTTTAATAGCGTTTAACGATGGATCCACGGTACAGAATGCAAAAATATGATTGTTAAAATTTTCGACTAATCGGTTCTAAGAGGCGAAGCAATACGCCGCTGGGACTTTGAAATATTTCGGAGCGCACCTAAAGTTCGTTATTTTGGCTAAACGGAGCGAAAATCTGCATTTATACCATCACGGACGTTAGTTTAATAGCGTTTAACGATCGATCCACGGTACAGAATGCAAAAATATGATTGTTAAAATTTTCGACTAATCGGTTCTAAGAGGCGAAGCAATACGCCGCTGGGACTTTGAAATATTTCGGAGCGCACCTAAAGTTCGTTATTTTGGCTAAACGGAGCGAAAATCTGCATTTATACCATCACGGACGTTAGTTTAATAGCGTTTAACGATGGATCCACGGTACAGAATGCAAAAATATGATTGTTAAAATTTTCGACTAATCGGTTCTAAGAGGCGAAGCAATACGCCGCTGGGACTTTGAAATATTTCGGAGCGCACCTAAAGTTCGTTATTTTGGCTAAACGGAGCGAAAATCTGCATTTATACCATCACGGACGTTAGTTCAATAGCGTTTAACGATCGATCCACGGTACAGAATGCAAAAATATGATTGTTAAAATTTTCGACTAATCGGTTCTAAGAGGCGAAGCAATACGCCGCTGGGACTTTGAAATATTTCGGAGCGCACCTAAAGTTCGTTATTTTGGCTAAACGGAGCGAAAATCTGCATTTATACCATCACGGACGTTAGTTTAATAGCGTTTAACGATGGATCCACGGTACAGAATGCAAAAATATGATTGTTAAAATTTTCGACTAATCGGTTCTAAGAGGCGAAGCAATACGCCGCTGGGACTTTGAAATATTTCGGAGCGCACCTAAAGTTCGTTATTTTGGCTAAACGGAGCGAAAATCTGCATTTATACCATCACGGACGTTAGTTTAATAGCGTTTAACGATCGATCCACGGTACAGAATGCAAAAATATGATTGTTAAAATTTTCGACTAATCGGTTCTAAGAGGCGAAGCAATACGCCGCTGGGACTTTGAAATATTTCGGAGCGCACCTAAAGTTCGTTATTTTGGCTAAACGGAGCGAAAATCTGCATTTATACCATCACGGACGTTAGTTTAATAGCGTTTAACGATGGATCCACGGTACAGAATGCAAAAATATGATTGTTAAAATTTTCGACTAATCGGTTCTAAGAGGCGAAGCAATACGCCGCTGGGACTTTGAAATATTTCGGAGCGCACCTAAAGTTCGTTATTTTGGCTAAACGGAGCGAAAATCTGCATTTATACCATCACGGACGTTAGTTCAATAGCGTTTAACGATCGATCCACGGTACAGAATGCAAAAATATGATTGTTAAAATTTTCGACTAATCGGTTCTAAGAGGCGAAGCAATACGCCGCTGGGACTTTGAAATATTTCGGAGCGCACCTAAAGTTCGTTATTTTGGCTAAACGGAGCGAAAATCTGCATTTATACCATCACGGACGTTAGTTTAATAGCGTTTAACGATGGATCCATGGTACAGAATGCAAAAATATGATTGTTAAAATTTTCGACTAATCGGTTCTAAGAGGCGAAGCAATACGCCGCTGGGACTTTGAAATATTTCGGAGCGCACCTAAAGTTCGTTATTTTGGCTAAACGGAGCGAAAATCTGCATTTATACCATCACGGACGTTAGTTTAATAGCGTTTAACGATGGATCCACGGTACAGAATGCAAAAATATGATTGTTAAAATTTTCGACTAATCGGTTCTAAGAGGCGAAGCAATACGCCGCTGGGACTTTGAAATATTTCGGAGCGCACCTAAAGTTCGTTATTTTGGCTAAACGGAGCGAAAATCTGCATTTATACCATCACGGACGTTAGTTCAATAGCGTTTAACGATCGATCCACGGTATAGAATGCAAAAATATGATTGTTAAAATTTTCGACTAATCGGTTCTAAGAGGCGAAGCAATACGCCGCTGGGACTTTGAAATATTTCGGAGCGCACCTAAAGTTCGTTATTTTGGCTAAACGGAGCGAAAATCTGCATTTATACCATCACGGACGTTAGTTTAATAGCGTTTAACGATGGATCCACGGTACAGAATGCAAAAATATGATTGTTAAAATTTTCGACTAATCGGTTCTAAGAGGCGAAGCAATACGCCGCTGGGACTTTGAAATATTTCGGAGCGCACCTAAAGTTCGTTATTTTGGCTAAACGGAGCGAAAATCTGCATTTATACCATCACGGACGTTAGTTCAATAGCGTTTAACGATCGATCCACGGTACAGAATGCAAAAATATGATTGTTAAAATTTTCGACTAATCGGTTCTAAGAGGCGAAGCAATACGCCGCTGGGACTTTGAAATATTTCGGAGCGCACCTAAAGTTCGTTATTTTGGCTAAACGGAGCGAAAATCTGCATTTATACCATCACGGACGTTAGTTTAATAGCGTTTAACGATGGATCCACGGTACAGAATGCAAAAATATGATTGTTAAAATTTTCGACTAATCGGTTCTAAGAGGCGAAGCAATACGCCGCTGGGACTTTGAAATATTTCGGAGCGCACCTAAAGTTCGTTATTTTGGCTAAACGGAGCGAAAATCTGCATTTATACCATCACGGACGTTAGTTTAATAGCGTTTAACGATCGATCCACGGTACAGAATGCAAAAATATGATTGTTAAAATTTTCGACTAATCGGTTCTAAGAGGCGAAGCAATACGCCGCTGGGACTTTGAAATATTTCGGAGCGCACCTAAAGTTCGTTATTTTGGCTAAACGGAGCGAAAATCTGCATTTATACCATCACGGACGTTAGTTTAATAGCGTTTAACGATGGATCCACGGTACAGAATGCAAAAATATGATTGTTAAAATTTTCGACTAATCGGTTCTAAGAGGCGAAGCAATACGCCGCTGGGACTTTGAAATATTTCGGAGCGCACCTAAAGTTCGTTATTTTGGCTAAACGGAGCGAAAATCTGCATTTATACCATCACGGACGTTAGTTTAATAGCGTTTAACGATGGATCCACGGTACAGAATGCAAAAATATGATTGTTAAAATTTTCGACTTATCGGTTCTGGATCACTGAAAAATCAAAAAAAATTATTAATTTTGATTAATTAAATTACATATGTAGTTTTATATTGTTATAGTCTCGTATTTGTTAATGTTTTGTCGTAAGAAAATGCAAAAATATCGTTTTAATGTTTTCGTCTCATCGGTTCTGGATCGCTGAAAAATCAAAAAAAAATATTAATTTTGATTAATTAAATTACAAATGGAGTTTTATATTGCTATAGTCGCTTATTTGTTAATGTTTTACCGTAAGAAAAT
>NC_135042.1:255000-260000 GCF_051020975.1 Osmia lignaria lignaria
GTCGCCAAAGTTCGTACTTTTCGATAAAATCTTCGTCCTATGATACATTTCGATCAAGAACTACATTGATCGTCATGAAACTGTTTTTTTTTTTGGGAGACGTGTACGCTCCTTTTCATAAAGGAGACTATCTTATTGCGAAAGTCAAAATCGCACGCTCTCACGGCGATTTGCCCCCGTATACGCCTGGGCGTAAGCCCGTGCGTCGCCGACCTAGCGGCCTGCCGATCGGTATTTAGAGGGAGGCACTTTGAAAGCAACACGCCGTTGGAACTTTGAAAAATTTCGATGCGTCGCCAAAGTTCGTACTTTTCGATAAAATCTTCGTCCTATGATACATTTCGATCAAGAACTACATTGATCGTCATGAAACTGTTTTTTTTTTTGGGAGACGTGTACGCTCCTTTTCATAAAGGAGACTATCTTATTGCGAAAGTCAAAATCACACGCTCTCACGGCGATTTGCCCCCGTATACGCCTGGGCGTAAGCCCGTGCGTCGCCGACCTAGCGGCCTGCCGATCGGTATTTAGAGGGAGGCACTTTGAAAGCAACACGCCGTTGGAACTTTGAAAAATTTCGATGCGTCGCCAAAGTTCGTACTTTTCGATAAAATCTTCGTCCTATGATACATTTCGATCAAGAACTACATTGATCGTCATGAAACTGTTTTTTTTTTTGGGAGACGTGTACGCTCCTTTTCATAAAGGAGACTATCTTATTGCGAAAGTCAAAATCGCACGCTCTCACGGCGATTTGCCCCCGTATACGCCTGGGCGTAAGCCCGTGCGTCGCCGACCTAGCGGCCTGCCGATCGGTATTTAGAGGGAGGCACTTTGAAAGCAACACGCCGTTGGAACTTTGAAAAATTTCGATGCGTCGCCAAAGTTCGTACTTTTCGATAAAATCTTCGTCCTATGATACATTTCGATCAAGAACTACATTGATCGTCATGAAACTGTTTTTTTTTTTGGGAGACGTGTACGCTCCTTTTCATAAAGGAGACTATCTTATTGCGAAAGTCAAAATCGCACGCTCTCACGGCGATTTGCCCCCGTATACGCCTGGGCGTAAGCCCGTGCGTCGCCGACCTAGCGGCCTGCCGATCGGTATTTAGAGGGAGGCACTTTGAAAGCAACACGCCGCTGGAACTTTGAAAAATTTCGGGGCAAAGCAATACGCGGCTGGGACTTTGAAATATTTCGGAGCGCACCTAAAGTTCGTTATTTTGGCTAAACGGAGCGAAAATCTGCATTTATACCATCACGGACGTTAGTTTAATAGCGTTTAACGATCGATCCACGGTACAGAATGCAAAAATATGATTGTTAAAATTTTCGACTAATCGGTTCTAAGAGGCGAAGCAATACGCCGCTGGGACTTTGAAATATTTCGGAGCGCACCTAAAGTTCGTTATTTTGGCTAAACGGAGCGAAAATCTGCATTTATACCATCACGGACGTTAGTTTAATAGCGTTTAACGATGGATCCACGGTACAGAATGCAAAAATATGATTGTTAAAATTTTCGACTAATCGGTTCTAAGAGGCGAAGCAATACGCCGCTGGGACTTTGAAATATTTCGGAGCGCACCTAAAGTTCGTTATTTTGGCTAAACGGAGCGAAAATCTGCATTTATACCATCACGGACGTTAGTTTAATAGCGTTTAACGATGGATCCACGGTACAGAATGCAAAAATATGATTGTTAAAATTTTCGACTAATCGGTTCTAAGAGGCGAAGCAATACGCCGCTGGGACTTTGAAATATTTCGGAGCGCACCTAAAGTTCGTTATTTTGGCTAAACGGAGCGAAAATCTGCATTTATACCATCACGGACGTTAGTTCAATAGCGTTTAACGATCGATCCACGGTACAGAATGCAAAAATATGATTGTTAAAATTTTCGACTAATCGGTTCTAAGAGGCGAAGCAATACGCCGCTGGGACTTTGAAATATTTCGGAGCGCACCTAAAGTTCGTTATTTTGGCTAAACGGAGCGAAAATCTGCATTTATACCATCACGGACGTTAGTTCAATAGCGTTTAACGATCGATCCACGGTACAGAATGCAAAAATATGATTGTTAAAATTTTCGACTAATCGGTTCTAAGAGGCGAAGCAATACGCCGCTGGGACTTTGAAATATTTCGGAGCGCACCTAAAGTTCGTTATTTTGGCTAAACGGAGCGAAAATCTGCATTTATACCATCACGGACGTTAGTTTAATAGCGTTTAACGATCGATCCACGGTACAGAATGCAAAAATATGATTGTTAAAATTTTCGACTAATCGGTTCTAAGAGGCGAAGCAATACGCCGCTGGGACTTTGAAATATTTCGGAGCGCACCAAAAGTTCGTTATTTTGGCTAAACGGAGCGAAAATCTGCATTTATACCATCACGGACGTTAGTTTAATAGCGTTTAACGATGGATCCACGGTACAGAATGCAAAAATATGATTGTTAAAATTTTCGACTAATCGGTTCTAAGAGGCGAAGCAATACGCCGCTGGGACTTTGAAATATTTCGGAGCGCACCTAAAGTTCGTTATTTTGGCTAAACGGAGCGAAAATCTGCATTTATACCATCACGGACGTTAGTTCAATAGCGTTTAACGATCGATCCACGGTACAGAATGCAAAAATATGATTGTTAAAATTTTCGACTAATCGGTTCTAAGAGGCGAAGCAATACGCCGCTGGGACTTTGAAATATTTCGGAGCGCACCTAAAGTTCGTTATTTTGGCTAAACGGAGCGAAAATCTGCATTTATACCATCACGGACGTTAGTTCAATAGCGTTTAACGATCGATCCACGGTACAGAATGCAAAAATATGATTGTTAAAATTTTCGACTAATCGGTTCTAAGAGGCGAAGCAATACGCCGCTGGGACTTTGAAATATTTCGGAGCGCACCTAAAGTTCGTTATTTTGGCTAAACGGAGCGAAAATCTGCATTTATACCATCACGGACGTTAGTTTAATAGCGTTTAACGATGGATCCACGGTACAGAATGCAAAAATATGATTGTTAAAATTTTCGACTAATCGGTTCTAAGAGGCGAAGCAATACGCCGCTGGGACTTTGAAATATTTCGGAGCGCACCTAAAGTTCGTTATTTTGGCTAAACGGAGCGAAAATCTGCATTTATACCATCACGGACGTTAGTTCAATAGCGTTTAACGATCGATCCACGGTACAGAATGCAAAAATATGATTGTTAAAATTTTCGACTAATCGGTTCTAAGAGGCGAAGCAATACGCCGCTGGGACTTTGAAATATTTCGGAGCGCACCTAAAGTTCGTTATTTTGGCTAAACGGAGCGAAAATCTGCATTTATACCATCACGGACGTTAGTTTAATAGCGTTTAACGATGGATCCACGGTACAGAATGCAAAAATATGATTGTTAAAATTTTCGACTAATCGGTTCTAAGAGGCGAAGCAATACGCCGCTGGGACTTTGAAATATTTCGGAGCGCACCTAAAGTTCGTTATTTTGGCTAAACGGAGCGAAAATCTGCATTTATACCATCACGGACGTTAGTTCAATAGCGTTTAACGATCGATCCACGGTACAGAATGCAAAAATATGATTGTTAAAATTTTCGACTAATCGGTTCTAAGAGGCGAAGCAATACGCCGCTGGGACTTTGAAATATTTCGGAGCGCACCTAAAGTTCGTTATTTTGGCTAAACGGAGCGAAAATCTGCATTTATACCATCACGGACGTTAGTTTAATAGCGTTTAACGATGGATCCACGGTACAGAATGCAAAAATATGATTGTTAAAATTTTCGACTAATCGGTTCTAAGAGGCGAAGCAATACGCCGCTGGGACTTTGAAATATTTCGGAGCGCACCTAAAGTTCGTTATTTTGGCTAAACGGAGCGAAAATCTGCATTTATACCATCACGGACGTTAGTTTAATAGCGTTTAACGATCGATCCACGGTACAGAATGCAAAAATATGATTGTTAAAATTTTCGACTAATCGGTTCTAAGAGGCGAAGCAATACGCCGCTGGGACTTTGAAATATTTCGGAGTGCACCTAAAGTTCGTTATTTTGGCTAAACGGAGCGAAAATCTGCATTTATACCATCACGGACGTTAGTTTAATAGCGTTTAACGATGGATCCACGGTACAGAATGCAAAAATATGATTGTTAAAATTTTCGACTAATCGGTTCTAAGAGGCGAAGCAATACGCCGCTGGGACTTTGAAATATTTCGGAGCGCACCTAAAGTTCGTTATTTTGGCTAAACGGAGCGAAAATCTGCATTTATACCATCACGGACGTTAGTTTAATAGCGTTTAACGATGGATCCACGGTACAGAATGCAAAAATATGATTGTTAAAATTTTCGACTTATCGGTTCTGGATCACTGAAAAATCAAAAAAAATTATTAATTTTGATTAATTAAATTACATATGTAGTTTTATATTGTTATAGTCTCGTATTTGTTAATGTTTTGTCGTAAGAAAATGCAAAAATATCGTTTTAATGTTTTCGTCTCATCGGTTCTGGATCGCTGAAAAATCAAAAAAAAATATTAATTTTGATTAATTAAATTACAAATGGAGTTTTATATTGCTATAGTCGCTTATTTGTTAATGTTTTACCGTAAGAAAATGCAAAAATATCGTTTTAATATTTTCATCTCATCGGTTCTGGGCGGTTTTAAAATTTTTTAAAATATTAATTAAACCCATGATTTACATGAGAATGTGAATTTATTATGTCCTGCATGTTAATTTATTAATTTTCATGTATAGAACGTTATAAAATGAAAGGATATGTTCGACGATATTTTCAGTCTAAGTTTTACCGTGCCGGCGGGATGGTACGCTCTCACGGCGGTTTGCACAGGCATACGCCTGGGCGTAAGCCCATGCGTCGCCGACCTAGCGGCCGGCCGTTCGGTATTTATAGGAAGGCACTTTCGGTTCGCTCGGACCGGTCGGGAGTAGCGTCGAGCGTGTGGCTC
>NC_135042.1:270000-277500 GCF_051020975.1 Osmia lignaria lignaria
ATGACTCGCGCGATTGTTGTAATAAAAGTCAGCTAAAATGTGCTAATTGTAACAAATTTGGGTTTACAGAGACAGGTCATTCAGCGATAGATGCGAGCAAGTGTCCCATATTAAGTAAGAAAATGTTTGAACTTGCACGGAGTATTGATTATGGCGAATGAACCCAGGAGGTCATAGTTATATACCAGGTTCAGAAGGGGGGCTTGACAACCCGCCGGTGCCTACGAGGGCCCTTCTGAATCCCGTCTATGAGCAATCCGGCCACAATTTACCATCTTGTGATATCCAATTAAGCAGTCATCTTGCTCTGAACGGAGCATCTTCCACTGGGAATTTAATTGTACACAATAACAATCAGAATGGGGGTATCACTATGCCACCATCCAGTGGATCTTCTTCTATATTATTATTATCTTCTTATCTTTCTAATACTGTTTCTGTTAATAATACCCAAGAGGATAACTTATACTTACCTTCCAATCAATCGAACACTCTAGCGGCTCAACCATCTGTTGCATCTGAATCGGTTATAAACGATCAGCTCCTGTTCCAATGTGATTATTGCCATCGTGGGTTCCAATCATTTAGAGGGCTTGGCGTCCATAAAGCGTCAGCTCATCCATCTGAAACAAACAGAAATATTAATATCTATAGGAAAAAAGCTAGATGGCAGTCGGAGGACATCAGTAGACTAGCGGATGCTGAAGCAAGGGCACCTACAACGGTTTTAAATAAAATTAATGAATACTTACTAAACACGGTAAAACTAGATCCGCCTCGAACACAGGAATCGATTAAAGCGCTAAGAAAATCTGAAAAATATAAAGCCGTTTTATTACAACTGAAGCAAACCATACAGGAGGAAATGGAGAACAATATTCAATTGGATAATATAATAACTCAATCAGCACTAGGGGAAAATCTATCTAACCCTCAAAATACAAATAGCAGTCCACGGATACACACAGGAAGAACAAATACAGACAATACGTACCATACAGTCCCCTCATCCTCGATCGTGGACAGCCAAAGGTGGATGAATGATGCTTTAAGATTTTTGAGGTCCTCCTCTTGCGAGGACCCAGGGAGGTATATCTTAGGCTTCGCAGTTGAAGACGTCAGGCAAGGTAGAGATCCATGCACGCACCTCGTCGAGTGGTTTAGTAGGAATTTTGGAGCACCTGCAACAAACAAAAAGCAATCAGTAAACATGGCACGAAATATAAATAGTCAAACTTCAAGCAAAGGTAAAAGGAAAACGGAATATGCTAGAGTCCAACAGATGTGGAAAACTAACACGACTAAAGCAGCTAATATTGTATTAGATGGAGAAATCGATAATACTAAACATCTTTCATTACAAGAACAAGTTGATTATTGGAAACCTATTTTCGAGAAATCCAGTACCAATGTTGTGGAAGAACCAACGACATCCGAGCGAGTTGCGGATAGTCTATTAAGCCCGATATCACATGAAGAAGTTATCCATTTTAAACCCACTGCCGACTCGGCACGTGGGGCCGATGGTTTGGCTCCGAAGATTTGGATAAATAAAGTATGCGTTGAGATAAAGTGTATTGTAATGAATATTTTGTTATTCTCAGCGAAGGTTCCCACTACATGGGCTCGAGCGCGCACGGTTCTAATTCCTAAGACAGGCGACTGGAAAAACCCAGGCAATTATAGACCTATATCAATAGCGTCAGTGATTATCAGACACTTTCACAAAATCTTAGCCAATAGGATTTGTGCGGAATTCCGAAATGATGAACGTCAGCGAGGCTTTATCCGAGCTGATGGAAGCGCGGAAATTATATACTCACTAGCAGCGATTCTAGACATCACTCGTCAGCAAAAGAAACAGTTGCATGTAGCTTTCGTGGATATAAGGAAAGCATTTGATTCAATCTCGCAATACTCTATTTTTTATGCATTACGGAAAAAAGGATTTCCCGAGAAATTAATTGAGTATATCAAGTATATATATAAAAACTCTGAAATTAGTCTTGAGATCGATGGAGTAAGCTCCGAAATTATCAAACCGGGTCAAGGAGTGAGACAGGGTGATCCACTGTCTCCAATTATCTTTAATTTAGTCATGGATGAGATTCTTAGTAAAATATCGAAAAACATTGGATTTGAATATCATCAAATTATATTGAATGCGTTGGCGTTTGCTGACGATTTAGTTCTATTGGCGAGTACTAAGGAAGGACTTCAATCCCTATTAAATGAGATTACTAACGAGATGAAGAGGCATGGGTTAAATTTGGCTCCCAATAAATGTAAATGCCTTTCACTAGTCCCATCTGGAAAAGATAAGAAGGTTAAGGTTATTGAGCGATCGCAGTTTAAAATAGGTGACGTTAATCTACCTCAATTAAAAATAACGGATAAATGGGTACATCTAGGTGTAACATTCAACTACCGTGGGGTGGTTTTTCAAAGGTTCCCTATTGAGGATTACTTGGATAGAATTACTAAAGCACCGCTAAAGCCACAGCAGAGATTGGTAATACTCAGAACATATCTGCTACCGCGGTTGTTGCATGTGCTGGTTCTTGGAAAAGTCAACTACGGGGTTCTTCAAAAAACTGACCGTGAAATTAGGAAATACACGCGACAATGGTTACATTTGCCACCGGATGTACCTATTGCATATTTCCATGCTAAAATTAAAGATGGTGGACTAGGCATAATGGCCTTTTATACGAAGATCCCTGCCTTGATAGCTAAAAGAATTAATAATCTACAAAATTCTTCACTACGGTTCGCAAGGGTAATAATGGAGTCCGATTACATTAGTAGAAGACTTCGTTGGGCCTCGTTGCATGCTAAAGACGATGAAAAATGGAATTCGGAACTATATAAACATGTGGACGGATGGGAGCTCAGAGAAACTTCCAGAGTGATTCCCTCTTCTAGTTGGGTCATAGACAAGAGGGTTAGTATACCAGCAAGAGACTGGATAAAATACCACATGGTAAGGATTAACGCGTTACCTACAAGAATGAGGACCACAAGGGGCATAAGAAGACTCTCACAGGAGGTTCAGTGTAGAGCAGGGTGTAATGTGCCAGAAACTGCCGCACATGTTATACAAGAATGCCATAGGACACACGGCGGAAGGATAATGCGACATAACATAATTACCAAAGGTTTGTCGAAACTGGTCAGCAACTGTGGTTATGATGTTTTAGAAGAACCGAGAATATCAACCATTGAAGGCAACCGAAAACCGGATTTAGTGCTCTACAAGAATGGCAAGGCCACAATTCTGGACACGCAGGTTGTTTCGGGTTATAGGGACTTGAATGAGGCACACGAGAAAAAGAAAAGATATTACAGCCAAAATAGCGATGTAATCAGGTACGTATGTGATTACTTCAATATACGATCTACAGATATTGAAGTCTCTACAGTAACCATCTCCTGGAGAGGAATATGGGCATACAAATCATTTGAAGCACTTAGAAGACTTGGAGTTACGCGCCAGTACATGAGGGGAATTACCACGAGAATCTTATTGGGTTCCTATCTAAATTTTATAAAATTCAACAAGATGACTACGGTACAAAGACATTATATTTGGCCTTTTAGAAGAAGATAAACACCTGAAGAAATATATGAAATAATAAAGAAATAAGCAGTATCTGGTTAAGTATCGGACTAATAATAATACTCCCGTTGTTTTCTTACCATTAAGATCTTCTACTTAATATGGCATCCTCTCGAGCTATTTCCTGACGTTGATTGGTACCGTGGGCTGTGATGAAGGCTAAAAGAGAAGGAAAGAAATAGAAATATTAGCTGAATACGTCAATAACCTAGGAGGAGATTCACTTACCTGCAAACAGAAGAGTTGTTCTGGCTCCACAAGAAAAAGTACCCTCAGCAATGGCGTTACCTGGAAATGAAAATGAAGATTAATAATAGCTCCAAAAGGTCATACTTGTAAAGCGTATTACTTACCTGTTTCATTGTTTGGCTGGCACCTGGATAATTACATGCACAAATAGGTTGTACAATAAGAGCTTGATTTAACATTCTATGTATGTATGTAATATTAACATATTGATCGGATACAATATTAGATGTACAAAATTAGCTAGTTGGTATATATAAGTTATCCTCTATTAGTCGCGAGTCTTATAAGGTGTAATACTGCTTGGTATCCCGGGCTCCTTACACTCTTTTCTTATTTTTTCGTATTGTCTTTTCTTTATATACCTAAAATACTTTTTTCTATCGATTATCACTGTAACCGTCTCCATGCGGTATCATGGACAATAAGTTTATATATATTTATATGTAAATAAACTATTACAATAGCCAAATGCCTCGTCATCTAATTAGTGACGCGCATGAATGGATTAACGAGATTCCCTTCTGTCCCTATCTACTCCCCCCAGGGGCTGCGGTTTGCTTGAAACCGGCCGCAGTACGGGTTTTAGCGACCCCGGGGTGCCCGAGCTCGTAGTATACCGTAAGCCTGTGGTCATGTTTCACAGGAACGGGGGTCTCGCCTTAACCGGCTGGACCGCGAGGATGACAACCTCTATAAAAAATCCCTAACCCCAAGTTATGGCGCGACGAAGAGGGTGCGTATCAGTCTTGCACTGGTGCGTGGCTGGTGGGCGCATCAGCCATGAGCTGCCACACTCCGGATACCTGGCGACCTCCGGTAGTATTATGCCTTGCTCGGGTAATGGTGGCTCTGCTCGGGTCGACATCCTTTCCACCGTACTCGTGGGACCAGTTATGAGTTGTGATCAAATAAACCCTAAACAAACTAAACTTTCTATGATGGACGTGGAGGAGGAGTGTAGAAGTAGGAAAAAAGGAATTTTGTGTGTATCATTGAGTAGAACTAGCTCTGTCTCCTCTGTGAGATCTGCGGATTCCGACATTAAAGAGACCGGTGGAAGTGTTAAAAGAAGAAAAGTGGTAAAAGATAAAGAGCAGGATTCTGATTTTACTGTTGAGCCCGAAAGGTTGTCACTGGAAAATGTAAGGGCCGAGAGGAAGGAACTGGAGGCTTTTCTGTTCAATGAAGCAAATAAAGTGACCAAGGCTGCAGTTAAAATCATTTTGGATAAATGGGCGTCCTTGGAAGCAGCGCTCCTAGCAGAAATAATGAAAGTTGAAAGGTTATCAGCCACACGGGAATTACATTGTACCAAGCCAGTAAATACTTACGCTCAGGTGGCAGCTGGCGGAGTAGCTCCTGCTGGCGCACATCTGAAACCTGAAACAGTAAAAGAGAAGCATGAAGTATTGATAATTAAACCTGAAAATGAAAATGACCCTAGATCTAATGATGAAATTAAAGCTAAAGTAACAGAAGTTCTAAAGAAAAACAGATCTCAAATAAGAATTAAACAAGTAAGGCAATTGAGAAATAAAGGCGTTGTGGTTGAGGTTAAAGACAAACGTGATATTGAAATTATAAAAAATTCGAAATTTAAGGAAGTTGGTTTAAAAACTGCAGAGCCTAAGAAAATTAATCCCAGTATAATTATATATGACGTTGAAAAGGAGTATAAAGCAGACGAGTTGAAAGAAGATCTGATTTTCAAGAATCTGGAAGTTAGAGACGACGAGTATGCTGAAAAATTGAAAAGGAGTATAGACTTTCGTCATTGTTTTAAAACTAAAAATGAGAGTAGAGTAAATTGGATAGTCCAACTACCAGCTAAGGAGTATGGCGCACTGATGTTGTCAAGGAAAGTGTATATGTTCTGGAGGATATATAAGCTAAAGGAATATCTAAACGTTATGCGTTGCTATAAATGTCAAGGATATGGGCATATAGCAAAATTTTGTCAGGCAAAACAGCAATGCTGTGAAAATTGTGGCAATACCGAACACGAAAGGAAGGATTGTCCTAGAAAGGATAAGCCGCAGTGTATAAATTGTATCCGCACGAAAAGAAAGGACACAAACCATAGTGTTACAAACAAACTTTGCCCTGAGCTGCAGCGGCAAATTGATCTATATAGAAATAGAATAAACTGGACCTAAAGATCGGTCAAATCAACTTACAGAGATCTATGGCAGCGACTGCTGATTTGAGGCAAATCATAAGTGCGGGGAAACTTGATATTCTCTGTATGCAAGAGCCATATGCGTATAAGAACCATGTTAAAGGATTTAAATCTGCGTCTCTTGACGTTTTAACACCCAAAGCTACTTACCCTTGGGTAGGAGCAGCGGTATGTACAGAGAACATAGAGGTATTCCAAATTTCGAAATATGATACGGAACACATTATGTGTTTTCATGTTCAAACAAAGTATCATCAATTTTATGTAATTAATTTGTATTGTCAATTCTCACTGCCGATGGAAGGATTTATATCTGAACTGGACAAAGTTTTGTCAACAGTGGATCCGACCAGGGTGATAATCTGCATGGATGCCAACGCCAGGTCCTTGGCCTGGTATTCGAATGAAACAAACGAAAGAGGAAGAATTCTGGAAGAATTCATATTAAGTAATAACTTTAAGATTCTAAACAGACCTAGTAGCCTCACAACTTTCTCGAATTCAAGACATGCATCCAACATTGACGTTACACTGGTTAGTGAAGCTATGGCAAATCTAGTCACCGCTTGGGAGGTACAAGAGATGTCAATAAGTGATCATAATTTGATTACCTTTAAGATGAAATTCCAAGATAGAGTGGAGCGATTGCATATTGCAAGTGCAGCCTTTAACATGAAGGCAGCAAATTGGGACAAATTTTCGCAACTAATAAGCCAAAAGTTAAATAGTGATTATATTAACAGTGCCTATAAATGGAGCATAAAGGAACTTATAAAAAACTTAAATAAGATATTAACGGAGGTTTGTAAGGAGTCAATACCGATCAGGAAGAACAGTAATAAAGCGGTTCCCTGGTGGACCGAGGAACTAAATAAACTTAGAAAGTGCGCTCGAAATAAAGGTAGGCAGCTCTCTAGAGCTCGTAGATTGGGCCTCTCAGATAGCCTGCAACGACTCTCAGATGAATACAAGGAAGCTAGAAACAAATATGTTAAAGAGATTAGAAATCAGAAGAGCAACTCGTGGAAAAACTTCGTTAAAACAGAAGGGAATGAAAATCCCTGGGGCCTATTACATAAGATTGCTCGAGATAAAACTCAAATGAGGTGTAATATTGGTATGATGATGCTACCTTCTGGAGAGGTGACCAAAACATGGAAGGAGTCAGTCGAAACGCTGCTAAAGAAATTTGCGCCCGAAGATAATGCTACAAACGAATCACTTGTACATAAGCAAATAAGACAGATGAATAAACAATACCAGAATTGTAACGTAGAACCAGACATCAGCCACATGGAAATAGTCGGAGCTTTGAGAAAACTAAAAGATAAAAAGGCTCCTGGATCGGATGGCTTCGGGCCGGAAATTATAAAAGCTCTTTGGGATAATAGTAAAGAAGTGCTGTATATATTGTATAATAAATGTCTTAGAGAGTGCAATTTTCCAGATGAGT
>NC_135042.1:282500-285000 GCF_051020975.1 Osmia lignaria lignaria
TTAGTTCAATAGCGTTTAACGATCGATCCACGGTACAGAATGCAAAAATATGATTGTTAAAATTTTCGACTAATCGGTTCTAAGAGGCGAAGCAATACGCCGCTGGGACTTTGAAATATTTCGGAGCGCACCTAAAGTTCGTTATTTTGGCTAAACGGAGCGAAAATCTGCATTTATACCATCACGGACGTTAGTTTAATAGCGTTTAACGATGGATCCACGGTACAGAATGCAAAAATATGATTGTTAAAATTTTCGACTAATCGGTTCTAAGAGGCGAAGCAATACGCCGCTGGGACTTTGAAATATTTCGGAGCGCACCTAAAGTTCGTTATTTTGGCTAAACGGAGCGAAAATCTGCATTTATACCATCACGGACGTTAGTTTAATAGCGTTTAACGATCGATCCACGGTACAGAATGCAAAAATATGATTGTTAAAATTTTCGACTAATCGGTTCTAAGAGGCGAAGCAATACGCCGCTGGGACTTTGAAATATTTCGGAGCGCACCTAAAGTTCGTTATTTTGGCTAAACGGAGCGAAAATCTGCATTTATACCATCACGGACGTTAGTTTAATAGCGTTTAACGATGGATCCACGGTACAGAATGCAAAAATATGATTGTTAAAATTTTCGACTAATCGGTTCTAAGAGGCGAAGCAATACGCCGCTGGGACTTTGAAATATTTCGGAGCGCACCTAAAGTTCGTTATTTTGGCTAAACGGAGCGAAAATCTGCATTTATACCATCACGGACGTTAGTTCAATAGCGTTTAACGATCGATCCACGGTACAGAATGCAAAAATATGATTGTTAAAATTTTCGACTAATCGGTTCTAAGAGGCGAAGCAATACGCCGCTGGGACTTTGAAATATTTCGGAGCGCACCAAAAGTTCGTTATTTTGGCTAAACGGAGCGAAAATCTGCATTTATACCATCACGGACGTTAGTTTAATAGCGTTTAACGATGGATCCACGGTACAGAATGCAAAAATATGATTGTTAAAATTTTCGACTAATCGGTTCTAAGAGGCGAAGCAATACGCCGCTGGGACTTTGAAATATTTCGGAGCGCACCTAAAGTTCGTTATTTTGGCTAAACGGAGCGAAAATCTGCATTTATACCATCACGGACGTTAGTTCAATAGCGTTTAACGATCGATCCACGGTACAGAATGCAAAAATATGATTGTTAAAATTTTCGACTAATCGGTTCTAAGAGGCGAAGCAATACGCCGCTGGGACTTTGAAATATTTCGGAGCGCACCTAAAGTTCGTTATTTTGGCTAAACGGAGCGAAAATCTGCATTTATACCATCACGGACGTTAGTTTAATAGCGTTTAACGATGGATCCACGGTACAGAATGCAAAAATATGATTGTTAAAATTTTCGACTAATCGGTTCTAAGAGGCGAAGCAATACGCCGCTGGGACTTTGAAATATTTCGGAGCGCACCTAAAGTTCGTTATTTTGGCTAAACGGAGCGAAAATCTGCATTTATACCATCACGGACGTTAGTTTAATAGCGTTTAACGATCGATCCACGGTACAGAATGCAAAAATATGATTGTTAAAATTTTCGACTAATCGGTTCTAAGAGGCGAAGCAATACGCCGCTGGGACTTTGAAATATTTCGGAGCGCACCTAAAGTTCGTTATTTTGGCTAAACGGAGCGAAAATCTGCATTTATACCATCACGGACGTTAGTTTAATAGCGTTTAACGATGGATCCACGGTACAGAATGCAAAAATATGATTGTTAAAATTTTCGACTAATCGGTTCTAAGAGGCGAAGCAATACGCCGCTGGGACTTTGAAATATTTCGGAGCGCACCTAAAGTTCGTTATTTTGGCTAAACGGAGCGAAAATCTGCATTTATACCATCACGGACGTTAGTTTAATAGCGTTTAACGATGGATCCACGGTACAGAATGCAAAAATATGATTGTTAAAATTTTCGACTTATCGGTTCTGGATCACTGAAAAATCAAAAAAAATTATTAATTTTGATTAATTAAATTACATATGTAGTTTTATATTGTTATAGTCTCGTATTTGTTAATGTTTTGTCGTAAGAAAATGCAAAAATATCGTTTTAATGTTTTCGTCTCATCGGTTCTGGATCGCTGAAAAATCAAAAAAAAATATTAATTTTGATTAATTAAATTACAAATGGAGTTTTATATTGCTATAGTCGCTTATTTGTTAATGTTTTACCGTAAGAAAATGCAAAAATATCGTTTTAATATTTTCATCTCATCGGTTCTGGGCGGTTTTAAAATTTTTTAAAATATTAATTAAACCCATGATTTACATGAGAATGTGAATTTATTATGTCCTGCATGTTAATTTATTAATTTTCATGTATAGAACGTTATAAAATGAAAGGATATGTTCGACGATATTTTCAGTCTAAGTTTTACCGTGCCGGCGGGATGGTACGCTCTCACGGCGGTTTGCACAGGCATACGCCTGGGCGTAAGCCCATGCGT
>NC_135042.1:295000-302500 GCF_051020975.1 Osmia lignaria lignaria
TACTACAGTGCTACAAATGCATGAAATTTAATCACCTGGCCAAGAATTGTACCGCTGTTAATTCTACGTGTGGCCACTGCTCTGGAAATCATGACTCGCGCGATTGTTGTAATAAAAGTCAGCTAAAATGTGCTAATTGTAACAAATTTGGGTTTACAGAGACAGGTCATTCAGCGATAGATGCGAGCAAGTGTCCCATATTAAGTAAGAAAATGTTTGAACTTGCACGGAGTATTGATTATGGCGAATGAACCCAGGAGGTCATAGTTATATACCAGGTTCAGAAGGGGGGCTTGACAACCCGCCGGTGCCTACGAGGGCCCTTCTGAATCCCGTCTATGAGCAATCCGGCCACAATTTACCATCTTGTGATATCCAATTAAGCAGTCATCTTGCTCTGAACGGAGCATCTTCCACTGGGAATTTAATTGTACACAATAACAATCAGAATGGGGGTATCACTATGCCACCATCCAGTGGATCTTCTTCTATATTATTATTATCTTCTTATCTTTCTAATACTGTTTCTGTTAATAATACCCAAGAGGATAACTTATACTTACCTTCCAATCAATCGAACACTCTAGCGGCTCAACCATCTGTTGCATCTGAATCGGTTATAAACGATCAGCTCCTGTTCCAATGTGATTATTGCCATCGTGGGTTCCAATCATTTAGAGGGCTTGGCGTCCATAAAGCGTCAGCTCATCCATCTGAAACAAACAGAAATATTAATATCTATAGGAAAAAAGCTAGATGGCAGTCGGAGGACATCAGTAGACTAGCGGATGCTGAAGCAAGGGCACCTACAACGGTTTTAAATAAAATTAATGAATACTTACTAAACACGGTAAAACTAGATCCGCCTCGAACACAGGAATCGATTAAAGCGCTAAGAAAATCTGAAAAATATAAAGCCGTTTTATTACAACTGAAGCAAACCATACAGGAGGAAATGGAGAACAATATTCAATTGGATAATATAATAACTCAATCAGCACTAGGGGAAAATCTATCTAACCCTCAAAATACAAATAGCAGTCCACGGATACACACAGGAAGAACAAATACAGACAATACGTACCATACAGTCCCCTCATCCTCGATCGTGGACAGCCAAAGGTGGATGAATGATGCTTTAAGATTTTTGAGGTCCTCCTCTTGCGAGGACCCAGGGAGGTATATCTTAGGCTTCGCAGTTGAAGACGTCAGGCAAGGTAGAGATCCATGCACGCACCTCGTCGAGTGGTTTAGTAGGAATTTTGGAGCACCTGCAACAAACAAAAAGCAATCAGTAAACATGGCACGAAATATAAATAGTCAAACTTCAAGCAAAGGTAAAAGGAAAACGGAATATGCTAGAGTCCAACAGATGTGGAAAACTAACACGACTAAAGCAGCTAATATTGTATTAGATGGAGAAATCGATAATACTAAACATCTTTCATTACAAGAACAAGTTGATTATTGGAAACCTATTTTCGAGAAATCCAGTACCAATGTTGTGGAAGAACCAACGACATCCGAGCGAGTTGCGGATAGTCTATTAAGCCCGATATCACATGAAGAAGTTATCCATTTTAAACCCACTGCCGACTCGGCACGTGGGGCCGATGGTTTGGCTCCGAAGATTTGGATAAATAAAGTATGCGTTGAGATAAAGTGTATTGTAATGAATATTTTGTTATTCTCAGCGAAGGTTCCCACTACATGGGCTCGAGCGCGCACGGTTCTAATTCCTAAGACAGGCGACTGGAAAAACCCAGGCAATTATAGACCTATATCAATAGCGTCAGTGATTATCAGACACTTTCACAAAATCTTAGCCAATAGGATTTGTGCGGAATTCCGAAATGATGAACGTCAGCGAGGCTTTATCCGAGCTGATGGAAGCGCGGAAATTATATACTCACTAGCAGCGATTCTAGACATCACTCGTCAGCAAAAGAAACAGTTGCATGTAGCTTTCGTGGATATAAGGAAAGCATTTGATTCAATCTCGCAATACTCTATTTTTTATGCATTACGGAAAAAAGGATTTCCCGAGAAATTAATTGAGTATATCAAGTATATATATAAAAACTCTGAAATTAGTCTTGAGATCGATGGAGTAAGCTCCGAAATTATCAAACCGGGTCAAGGAGTGAGACAGGGTGATCCACTGTCTCCAATTATCTTTAATTTAGTCATGGATGAGATTCTTAGTAAAATATCGAAAAACATTGGATTTGAATATCATCAAATTATATTGAATGCGTTGGCGTTTGCTGACGATTTAGTTCTATTGGCGAGTACTAAGGAAGGACTTCAATCCCTATTAAATGAGATTACTAACGAGATGAAGAGGCATGGGTTAAATTTGGCTCCCAATAAATGTAAATGCCTTTCACTAGTCCCATCTGGAAAAGATAAGAAGGTTAAGGTTATTGAGCGATCGCAGTTTAAAATAGGTGACGTTAATCTACCTCAATTAAAAATAACGGATAAATGGGTACATCTAGGTGTAACATTCAACTACCGTGGGGTGGTTTTTCAAAGGTTCCCTATTGAGGATTACTTGGATAGAATTACTAAAGCACCGCTAAAGCCACAGCAGAGATTGGTAATACTCAGAACATATCTGCTACCGCGGTTGTTGCATGTGCTGGTTCTTGGAAAAGTCAACTACGGGGTTCTTCAAAAAACTGACCGTGAAATTAGGAAATACACGCGACAATGGTTACATTTGCCACCGGATGTACCTATTGCATATTTCCATGCTAAAATTAAAGATGGTGGACTAGGCATAATGGCCTTTTATACGAAGATCCCTGCCTTGATAGCTAAAAGAATTAATAATCTACAAAATTCTTCACTACGGTTCGCAAGGGTAATAATGGAGTCCGATTACATTAGTAGAAGACTTCGTTGGGCCTCGTTGCATGCTAAAGACGATGAAAAATGGAATTCGGAACTATATAAACATGTGGACGGATGGGAGCTCAGAGAAACTTCCAGAGTGATTCCCTCTTCTAGTTGGGTCATAGACAAGAGGGTTAGTATACCAGCAAGAGACTGGATAAAATACCACATGGTAAGGATTAACGCGTTACCTACAAGAATGAGGACCACAAGGGGCATAAGAAGACTCTCACAGGAGGTTCAGTGTAGAGCAGGGTGTAATGTGCCAGAAACTGCCGCACATGTTATACAAGAATGCCATAGGACACACGGCGGAAGGATAATGCGACATAACATAATTACCAAAGGTTTGTCGAAACTGGTCAGCAACTGTGGTTATGATGTTTTAGAAGAACCGAGAATATCAACCATTGAAGGCAACCGAAAACCGGATTTAGTGCTCTACAAGAATGGCAAGGCCACAATTCTGGACACGCAGGTTGTTTCGGGTTATAGGGACTTGAATGAGGCACACGAGAAAAAGAAAAGATATTACAGCCAAAATAGCGATGTAATCAGGTACGTATGTGATTACTTCAATATACGATCTACAGATATTGAAGTCTCTACAGTAACCATCTCCTGGAGAGGAATATGGGCATACAAATCATTTGAAGCACTTAGAAGACTTGGAGTTACGCGCCAGTACATGAGGGGAATTACCACGAGAATCTTATTGGGTTCCTATCTAAATTTTATAAAATTCAACAAGATGACTACGGTACAAAGACATTATATTTGGCCTTTTAGAAGAAGATAAACACCTGAAGAAATATATGAAATAATAAAGAAATAAGCAGTATCTGGTTAAGTATCGGACTAATAATAATACTCCCGTTGTTTTCTTACCATTAAGATCTTCTACTTAATATGGCATCCTCTCGAGCTATTTCCTGACGTTGATTGGTACCGTGGGCTGTGATGAAGGCTAAAAGAGAAGGAAAGAAATAGAAATATTAGCTGAATACGTCAATAACCTAGGAGGAGATTCACTTACCTGCAAACAGAAGAGTTGTTCTGGCTCCACAAGAAAAAGTACCCTCAGCAATGGCGTTACCTGGAAATGAAAATGAAGATTAATAATAGCTCCAAAAGGTCATACTTGTAAAGCGTATTACTTACCTGTTTCATTGTTTGGCTGGCACCTGGATAATTACATGCACAAATAGGTTGTACAATAAGAGCTTGATTTAACATTCTATGTATGTATGTAATATTAACATATTGATCGGATACAATATTAGATGTACAAAATTAGCTAGTTGGTATATATAAGTTATCCTCTATTAGTCGCGAGTCTTATAAGGTGTAATACTGCTTGGTATCCCGGGCTCCTTACACTCTTTTCTTATTTTTTCGTATTGTCTTTTCTTTATATACCTAAAATACTTTTTTCTATCGATTATCACTGTAACCGTCTCCATGCGGTATCATGGACAATAAGTTTATATATATTTATATGTAAATAAACTATTACAATAGCCAAATGCCTCGTCATCTAATTAGTGACGCGCATGAATGGATTAACGAGATTCCCTTCTGTCCCTATCTACTCCCCCCAGGGGCTGCGGTTTGCTTGAAACCGGCCGCAGTACGGGTTTTAGCGACCCCGGGGTGCCCGAGCTCGTAGTATACCGTAAGCCTGTGGTCATGTTTCACAGGAACGGGGGTCTCGCCTTAACCGGCTGGACCGCGAGGATGACAACCTCTATAAAAAATCCCTAACCCCAAGTTATGGCGCGACGAAGAGGGTGCGTATCAGTCTTGCACTGGTGCGTGGCTGGTGGGCGCATCAGCCATGAGCTGCCACACTCCGGATACCTGGCGACCTCCGGTAGTATTATGCCTTGCTCGGGTAATGGTGGCTCTGCTCGGGTCGACATCCTTTCCACCGTACTCGTGGGACCAGTTATGAGTTGTGATCAAATAAACCCTAAACAAACTAAACTTTCTATGATGGACGTGGAGGAGGAGTGTAGAAGTAGGAAAAAAGGAATTTTGTGTGTATCATTGAGTAGAACTAGCTCTGTCTCCTCTGTGAGATCTGCGGATTCCGACATTAAAGAGACCGGTGGAAGTGTTAAAAGAAGAAAAGTGGTAAAAGATAAAGAGCAGGATTCTGATTTTACTGTTGAGCCCGAAAGGTTGTCACTGGAAAATGTAAGGGCCGAGAGGAAGGAACTGGAGGCTTTTCTGTTCAATGAAGCAAATAAAGTGACCAAGGCTGCAGTTAAAATCATTTTGGATAAATGGGCGTCCTTGGAAGCAGCGCTCCTAGCAGAAATAATGAAAGTTGAAAGGTTATCAGCCACACGGGAATTACATTGTACCAAGCCAGTAAATACTTACGCTCAGGTGGCAGCTGGCGGAGTAGCTCCTGCTGGCGCACATCTGAAACCTGAAACAGTAAAAGAGAAGCATGAAGTATTGATAATTAAACCTGAAAATGAAAATGACCCTAGATCTAATGATGAAATTAAAGCTAAAGTAACAGAAGTTCTAAAGAAAAACAGATCTCAAATAAGAATTAAACAAGTAAGGCAATTGAGAAATAAAGGCGTTGTGGTTGAGGTTAAAGACAAACGTGATATTGAAATTATAAAAAATTCGAAATTTAAGGAAGTTGGTTTAAAAACTGCAGAGCCTAAGAAAATTAATCCCAGTATAATTATATATGACGTTGAAAAGGAGTATAAAGCAGACGAGTTGAAAGAAGATCTGATTTTCAAGAATCTGGAAGTTAGAGACGACGAGTATGCTGAAAAATTGAAAAGGAGTATAGACTTTCGTCATTGTTTTAAAACTAAAAATGAGAGTAGAGTAAATTGGATAGTCCAACTACCAGCTAAGGAGTATGGCGCACTGATGTTGTCAAGGAAAGTGTATATGTTCTGGAGGATATATAAGCTAAAGGAATATCTAAACGTTATGCGTTGCTATAAATGTCAAGGATATGGGCATATAGCAAAATTTTGTCAGGCAAAACAGCAATGCTGTGAAAATTGTGGCAATACCGAACACGAAAGGAAGGATTGTCCTAGAAAGGATAAGCCGCAGTGTATAAATTGTATCCGCACGAAAAGAAAGGACACAAACCATAGTGTTACAAACAAACTTTGCCCTGAGCTGCAGCGGCAAATTGATCTATATAGAAATAGAATAAACTGGACCTAAAGATCGGTCAAATCAACTTACAGAGATCTATGGCAGCGACTGCTGATTTGAGGCAAATCATAAGTGCGGGGAAACTTGATATTCTCTGTATGCAAGAGCCATATGCGTATAAGAACCATGTTAAAGGATTTAAATCTGCGTCTCTTGACGTTTTAACACCCAAAGCTACTTACCCTTGGGTAGGAGCAGCGGTATGTACAGAGAACATAGAGGTATTCCAAATTTCGAAATATGATACGGAACACATTATGTGTTTTCATGTTCAAACAAAGTATCATCAATTTTATGTAATTAATTTGTATTGTCAATTCTCACTGCCGATGGAAGGATTTATATCTGAACTGGACAAAGTTTTGTCAACAGTGGATCCGACCAGGGTGATAATCTGCATGGATGCCAACGCCAGGTCCTTGGCCTGGTATTCGAATGAAACAAACGAAAGAGGAAGAATTCTGGAAGAATTCATATTAAGTAATAACTTTAAGATTCTAAACAGACCTAGTAGCCTCACAACTTTCTCGAATTCAAGACATGCATCCAACATTGACGTTACACTGGTTAGTGAAGCTATGGCAAATCTAGTCACCGCTTGGGAGGTACAAGAGATGTCAATAAGTGATCATAATTTGATTACCTTTAAGATGAAATTCCAAGATAGAGTGGAGCGATTGCATATTGCAAGTGCAGCCTTTAACATGAAGGCAGCAAATTGGGACAAATTTTCGCAACTAATAAGCCAAAAGTTAAATAGTGATTATATTAACAGTGCCTATAAATGGAGCATAAAGGAACTTATAAAAAACTTAAATAAGATATTAACGGAGGTTTGTAAGGAGTCAATACCGATCAGGAAGAACAGTAATAAAGCGGTTCCCTGGTGGACCGAGGAACTAAATAAACTTAGAAAGTGCGCTCGAAATAAAGGTAGGCAGCTCTCTAGAGCTCGTAGATTGGGCCTCTCAGATAGCCTGCAACGACTCTCAGATGAATACAAGGAAGCTAGAAACAAATATGTTAAAGAGATTAGAAATCAGAAGAGCAACTCGTGGAAAAACTTCGTTAAAACAGAAGGGAATGAAAATCCCTGGGGCCTATTACATAAGATTGCTCGAGATAAAACTCAAATGAGGTGTAATATTGGTATGATGATGCTACCTTCTGGAGAGGTGACCAAAACATGGAAGGAGTCAGTCGAAACGCTGCTAAAGAAATTTGCGCCCGAAGATAATGCTACAAACGAATCACTTGTACATAAGCAAATAAGACAGATGAATAAACAATACCAGAATTGTAACGTAGAACCAGACATCAGCCACATGGAAATAGTCGGAGCTTTGAGAAAACTAAAAGATAAAAAGGCTCCTGGATCGGATGGCTTCGGGCCGG
>NC_135042.1:307500-310000 GCF_051020975.1 Osmia lignaria lignaria
GTTATTTTGGCTAAACGGAGCGAAAATCTGCATTTATACCATCACGGACGTTAGTTCAATAGCGTTTAACGATCGATCCACGGTACAGAATGCAAAAATATGATTGTTAAAATTTTCGACTAATCGGTTCTAAGAGGCGAAGCAATACGCCGCTGGGACTTTGAAATATTTCGGAGCGCACCTAAAGTTCGTTATTTTGGCTAAACGGAGCGAAAATCTGCATTTATACCATCACGGACGTTAGTTTAATAGCGTTTAACGATGGATCCACGGTACAGAATGCAAAAATATGATTGTTAAAATTTTCGACTAATCGGTTCTAAGAGGCGAAGCAATACGCCGCTGGGACTTTGAAATATTTCGGAGCGCACCTAAAGTTCGTTATTTTGGCTAAACGGAGCGAAAATCTGCATTTATACCATCACGGACGTTAGTTTAATAGCGTTTAACGATCGATCCACGGTACAGAATGCAAAAATATGATTGTTAAAATTTTCGACTAATCGGTTCTAAGAGGCGAAGCAATACGCCGCTGGGACTTTGAAATATTTCGGAGCGCACCTAAAGTTCGTTATTTTGGCTAAACGGAGCGAAAATCTGCATTTATACCATCACGGACGTTAGTTTAATAGCGTTTAACGATGGATCCACGGTACAGAATGCAAAAATATGATTGTTAAAATTTTCGACTAATCGGTTCTAAGAGGCGAAGCAATACGCCGCTGGGACTTTGAAATATTTCGGAGCGCACCTAAAGTTCGTTATTTTGGCTAAACGGAGCGAAAATCTGCATTTATACCATCACGGACGTTAGTTCAATAGCGTTTAACGATCGATCCACGGTACAGAATGCAAAAATATGATTGTTAAAATTTTCGACTAATCGGTTCTAAGAGGCGAAGCAATACGCCGCTGGGACTTTGAAATATTTCGGAGCGCACCTAAAGTTCGTTATTTTGGCTAAACGGAGCGAAAATCTGCATTTATACCATCACGGACGTTAGTTCAATAGCGTTTAACGATCGATCCACGGTACAGAATGCAAAAATATGATTGTTAAAATTTTCGACTAATCGGTTCTAAGAGGCGAAGCAATACGCCGCTGGGACTTTGAAATATTTCGGAGCGCACCTAAAGTTCGTTATTTTGGCTAAACGGAGCGAAAATCTGCATTTATACCATCACGGACGTTAGTTTAATAGCGTTTAACGATGGATCCACGGTACAGAATGCAAAAATATGATTGTTAAAATTTTCGACTAATCGGTTCTAAGAGGCGAAGCAATACGCCGCTGGGACTTTGAAATATTTCGGAGCGCACCTAAAGTTCGTTATTTTGGCTAAACGGAGCGAAAATCTGCATTTATACCATCACGGACGTTAGTTTAATAGCGTTTAACGATCGATCCACGGTACAGAATGCAAAAATATGATTGTTAAAATTTTCGACTAATCGGTTCTAAGAGGCGAAGCAATACGCCGCTGGGACTTTGAAATATTTCGGAGCGCACCTAAAGTTCGTTATTTTGGCTAAACGGAGCGAAAATCTGCATTTATACCATCACGGACGTTAGTTTAATAGCGTTTAACGATGGATCCACGGTACAGAATGCAAAAATATGATTGTTAAAATTTTCGACTAATCGGTTCTAAGAGGCGAAGCAATACGCCGCTGGGACTTTGAAATATTTCGGAGCGCACCTAAAGTTCGTTATTTTGGCTAAACGGAGCGAAAATCTGCATTTATACCATCACGGACGTTAGTTTAATAGCGTTTAACGATGGATCCACGGTACAGAATGCAAAAATATGATTGTTAAAATTTTCGACTTATCGGTTCTGGATCACTGAAAAATCAAAAAAAATTATTAATTTTGATTAATTAAATTACATATGTAGTTTTATATTGTTATAGTCTCGTATTTGTTAATGTTTTGTCGTAAGAAAATGCAAAAATATCGTTTTAATGTTTTCGTCTCATCGGTTCTGGATCGCTGAAAAATCAAAAAAAAATATTAATTTTGATTAATTAAATTACAAATGGAGTTTTATATTGCTATAGTCGCTTATTTGTTAATGTTTTACCGTAAGAAAATGCAAAAATATCGTTTTAATATTTTCATCTCATCGGTTCTGGGCGGTTTTAAAATTTTTTAAAATATTAATTAAACCCATGATTTACATGAGAATGTGAATTTATTATGTCCTGCATGTTAATTTATTAATTTTCATGTATAGAACGTTATAAAATGAAAGGATATGTTCGACGATATTTTCAGTCTAAGTTTTACCGTGCCGGCGGGATGGTACGCTCTCACGGCGGTTTGCACAGGCATACGCCTGGGCGTAAGCCCATGCGTCGCCGACCTAGCGGCCGGCCGTTCGGTATTTATAGGAAGGCACTTTCGGTTCGCTCGGACCGGTCGGGAGTAGCGTCGAGCGTGTGGCTCTTTTATGACTTCGGTTGAAAAGCAGTCTACCGCTCCTCGAGAATATACTT
>NC_135042.1:315000-317500 GCF_051020975.1 Osmia lignaria lignaria
GTATATCATATTTTTTTTTCAAAATTTTTATTCGATGATTAAGGGTTGAAAATTAATAAATAAATCTTTGAAAATGATTTTTATAAACAATCCCTTGGATGACACCCACCGAAAAAATTCAGAATAATCCTTTACTATTTAACTATTATCTGTAAAAATTTCAAAAGTGTCGGATTGGTACATCATAGTTAAAAAAAAATAAAACCAATGCAACGCCCTTTCATAAGGCAAAGCCGGCCTGAACGTTAGAGGCGCTCAACCTAACCGACCTACAGGGGAATACGTAGCGCCGACCCGCCACGTTTCTCGTACCAGAAACAGCTCTCAGAAAAGTATGAGCTCTTCTTTCCCTAAACTGTGTGTTAGTTAACAGTCATTTATTTAAATAATATATTAACAATTTAAATTTTTTAATTAAGTTTTCTGGTCCTAACTTTTAACGTCCGTGTTTTCACAGTCTTTCTCGTTTTAAGTATGTGGGAGCCCTAAATCACAGATTTATACCATGTCTTGAACAATGGCACTGTGTTAGATGCCATTAGTTGTCCTTTTAATAGTCAAAGAAGGTATCACAGTTATAAATGCAATATCATTCTATTCAACGCTGTAAAGAACATAGACTTCTATAACTATTTCCGTCTTTACCTTTTCACGTACGTATTACTTTTAATTAAATTGTAGCTGGTACCTGTGAATAGTTGTAACTAAGATTTTCCTCGTTTTAAGTATATGGTCGCCCTGAAAAGGGTTAATTATATTATAGCGTACCAGTACTACCTGGAAATGGCTGCAATTAAGGTGACCTTCGTTTTAAGTATATGGGTGTCCAGAAAAGAGTTAAGCGCGTTTTATGGTACAAATGGTGTATTTTCCAATGCGGTTTATATGCCCTGATACTTTTTTACGCAATCACGGAGCCTAAATTGGCGTGTACATAGACGCATCATAAAGGGTAAAGCGTACGATCCTGAGTCCATGATTTTAGTGTCCACTGTCTTGTTCCCTCTTGTTGCCGAATATAGAGGAGTCGTTAATTGGATAGAATTTCCAAACTTTAAAATCTCGCGGTAAAAACGTTATCTTGCGGAATTATTGGACGAACATGACGCGTTAAATGTACAATATTTACAACAAAACAATAACATTATAAAAATGAAAGTTCGGTCGCGACATATAAACGGTAAAACTTACAATTGTTACATAGAATACAATTCAAACGTAAATAGTTACGCGGGTATAAACCAATATGCATGCGAGACATACTTAAAACGAGAAACACCGTGAAAACACGGACGTTAAAAATTAGGACCAGAAAACTTAATTAAAAAATTTAAATTGTTAATATATTATTTAAATAAATGACTGTTAATTAACACACAGTTTAGGGAAAGAAGAGCTCATACTTTTCTGAGAGCTGTTTCTGGTACGAGAAACGTGGCGGGTCGGCGCTACGTATTCCCCTGTAGGTCGGTTAGGTTGAGCGCCTCTAACGTTCAGGCCGGCTTTGCCTTATGAAAGGGCGTTGCATTGGTTTTATTTTTTTTTAACTATGATGTACCAATCCGACACTCTTGAAATTTTTACAGATAATAGTTAAATAGTAAAGGATTATTCTTAATTTTTTCGGTGGGTGTCATCCAAGGGATTGTTTATAAAAATCATTTTCAAAGATTTATTTATTAATTTTCAACCCTTAATCATCGAATAAAAATTTTGAAAAAAAAATATGATATACAACTAATGAATACCTACTATTTGCACTTTAACGTGATCAAATATCTTAAATAGTTTCCGAGAAAAAAAATGGTAAAGGTTTTGAGTTTTACCCTCATATCTCCCTTATCAGAGGGGGTAGGGGGTTGAAATTGCACACAATTGTTGTTTAGGCAAAAAGCAATATGTGATATCAATATCAACCGAAATTGTTACTGGGGCCGATTCACTATGCTTATACGGCTAGACCCTTTCGAAATATCTCTTCGAACTAGCGCAAGTGCGTCACGGCGCGCGAGTCGTTCGTTAAAATTTATAAACGACCGCCCGTGAAAGCACTGAGTTCTCGGAAGATAATCTATAAAGATTCTCCATCCTGCTGGAAGTTATCGGATCGGCGCGATTGTTCACTTGTAGAAATCCACGCTCCCGACGTTGCCAGAAACGATATTTACGAAAGGTGTGTCAAAAATAAACGAAAGAAGCTCTCCTATAAATTTAGAAAAAGCAAACGAGTGAAATGTTTGAGATGATAATTTGCTGAAATGCAAGCTCGAATAGCCCCAGGGTTTCGAATGATTCCCCGCTCTTTATACATCTCTCTGTTTACAAACGGTGTATAAATGAAAGATCGCTTCAGATGGGTCGTCGCTGTTTGACGCGCGATGCTGTTCCTTTTTTTTTGTCTGTCTGTGCGTTTAGCTTCGCTAAACAAGTTAAATGGTTAAAAAGCGTCGAAAAAGCGAATACACACGCGACAAGACAAATCTAACGAGTAAAGGAACGC
>NC_135042.1:322500-327500 GCF_051020975.1 Osmia lignaria lignaria
CGAAGACCTCCGTAGCAACTTCAGGAACACAGTGTGTAGCGAAGTTAAAGAAGCTGTTAGCAAAGTCCAAGAGGTAATGCAGGCTTCAATACAAGGACCAAAACCTTCTTACTCTGCAATGGTAAAAACCGGTATTCCATTACGTAACATGGAGCTTTCTAACTCGAATAAGACAGACAATAGCATTGAATTTATGGTAATACCTATTAAAGAACATCCTAAAAACTATAAATCGGCCAGCGAGATTAAGAAAGCATTTAAAGATGCAATAAATCCTACGGAATTTAACTTAAGAGTAAACCATTTGATAACCTTAAATTCTCTTGCTATCAGGATTATTGCTAAAACAGTGAATTTAGACAAACTGCGGGAATCCGGAAAGCTTAAGGATTTAGGGTTGAAAATTAAAGATAAAGAAAAATTGAAACCGCGATTACTAATTAGGGATTTTCCTATAAGCATCGCATTTGCGAATATCGTAAAGACTATTGCTGAGGCAATAGGGTGCAATGAAGATGGCCTGGAATTACGGATCCTCACAGAGTTTGTTAACAAAAATAAGAGCTCCAAAAACGTTCTCATAGAGGTATCACCCCAAACCAGAATTAAATTGATGAAATACGGAAGAATTTATTTAAATTACGAATCTTGTCGAATTGAGGACTATTTCAGGGTGCTGCAATGCTTTAAATGCCTAAAATTTAATCACCTAGCAAAAAATTGTACAGCCACAACGACAACATGTGGACATTGTGCGGGCGAGCATAATTCAAGGGAATGCAAACAAAAGGAAAAATCCAAGTGCGCCAACTGTGACAGACAGGGTTTAGTTGAGTCAAAACATTCAGCATTAAATTCGCAAATATGCCCTATTTTGATAAAAAAAATTAATGAATTAGCGCGGAGCACTGATTACGAGACGCAGCAACAATAGAGAGGCGTAGTGCTGCAACGGGGAAAGAAGGAGGGCTTGACAACCCGCCGGTACCTGAGAGGGTCCTTCTTGATAATATCCCCCTACAAACCGGCCACAAGTTAACACCCTGTGATGCCCAAATAAGTCGTCCAAATGCCCCGGTAGGGGCAATTTCCACTGGCAACAATTTATTAACAAATTTAAATAATAATGGGGGTATCTCTATGCCACCATACAGTGGACCACCAATATCTATTTCTTACCTTTCCTATAATATACCAAGTAGCTCTCGGTCTGCAGCAAATGTGAACTCTCAACAGCAGCAAAATGTATCTCAAAGCTTCAGGTGTGAGTTTTGCTCCAAGGATTTTAACTCGTTCCGGGGGCTAGGGGTGCACAAAGCCTCAGCACACAAAGAAATAACAAACAAAAATATCAATACTAATAGAAAAAAGCCTAGATGGCAAATAGAAGACATTAGAAGAATCGCAATAGCTGAGAAAACTGCACCTGCGACAGCAAAGTTAAAAATTAATGAATATTTACATGAAAAAGTGCAACTTTTTCCACTGAGATCTATAGAAGCGGTGAAATCCCTGCGTAAGACAGCCAAATATAGAGAAACAGTGATGAATCTTCCAGAGAACCTGCAAATAGAAAATAACCCAGAAACTGTGGAAATCAGACAAGGAATCCTTCAAGAAAGAAATCCGGATACTTACTCTGACATACCTGAAGAGATAGTAGACATGAACTTATCGGAGAACAGGTACACGAACACTCACCTAGAAAGACCTGTTGAAAACCTAGAAGAGCATAATGAAAGGATACAAACAAATACAATAAATGAAAGGATTAATACGAATACTTACTTGGTGGAGACACAGCAACAAAATACATCCTGGTATTCAGAGGCCCTAAGATTCCTCAGGTCGGCGGAATGCGAAGATCAGGCGAAATATATCCTAGGCCACGCAGTTGAAGATGTCAGACAGGAACGCGACCCTACAGACCACCTGAGGGAATGGTTCAACACTAACTTCGGAGTACCTGAAAATAAAAAGAGAAAAGTAATTAATGGGAATCAAGAAGGAAGACACTGGACGAAGAAACAAAAGAGGAAAATGGAATACGCTAAAATCCAGCAACTATGGAGGAAGAGCAAAGTTAAGGTAGCAAGGACGATTTTGGATGGGGAAACAGAAGCAGGGAATCAAGTATCTCTTCAGGACCAGGTAAAGTATTGGAAACCAATAATGGAAAAGAGGAACATTACTAGGATGGAGGAAGAAGACCTAAGGTATGAATTGGATAATAATACACCTGTAAAACCGATAACGTGTGAGGAGGTCCTGAGACTCCAGCCAAAAGCCGACACTGCCAGAGGAGCGGATGATATTTCACCGGATTGCTGGTTAAAGAAAGTACCCAACACAACTAAAGCAATTATTATGAATATTTTATTGTTTTCAGCGAAGATACCGAGCGAGTGGGCGAGAGCTAGAACAGTCCTGATTCCGAAAGCGGGAGAGGTACAAGATCCGGCAAACTACAGGCCAATATCCATAGCCTCAGTGATAATAAGACATTTCCACAAGATACTAGCAGATAGATTGTACAAATCCCTAAAGCATGATGATAGACAACGAGGATTTATTAGAGCGGATGGAGTGGCAGAAATCATATTCATTCTTACAGCTATTCTTGAAAATGCGTGGAAACAGAAAAGGCAAGTTCATATGGCTTTTCTAGACATTAGAAAAGCATTCGACTCAGTATCACATAGTTCTATCATTAAGGTCTTAAGGAAGAAAGGAATAAAAAAGAAGCTTATAGATTATATCGAACAATTGTATAATAAGTCAGAACTGTTTATTGAAGTGAACGGAGAGAAATCAGAAACAATAAAACCGCAGCAAGGAGTCAGGCAGGGCGACCCCTTGTCACCTTTAATTTTTAATGCTGTCATGGATGAAGTTTTGGCAAATTTACCCCAGATAATAGGATTCGAATTACTTGACCTGATTATTAACGGACTTGCTTTTGCAGATGATCTCGTCTTGATTGCTAGCACTAAAGAAGGATTACAAACGCTCATAAATCTAGTATCAAGTGAAATGCAGAAACATGGTCTTGGTCTGGCACCAAACAAATGTAAATGTCTTTCATTAATACCCTCAGGAAAAGATAAGAAATTAAAAGTCATAGAACGAGCATGGTTTAAGATTGATGAGAAGACTATACCACAAATTGGTATGTTGGAAACTTGGAAACACCTAGGCGTCGAATTTTCAGTGCATGGACCGGTTAGAGCGAAACCTCCCTTAAGTGACTTGTTGGAAAAGGTAGATAGAGGACCATTAAAACCGCAGCAAAGATTAACCATCCTAAGAATTTATATCATACCAAGATTCTTACACACCCTAGTCCTAGGAAAAACTAATTACGTAATGTTAAAACAACTAGACCGATTGATAAGGAAATATGTAAGATCATGGATGCACTTACCTAAAGATGTACCGATTGCCTATTTTCACGCGAAGGTCAGGGACGGAGGGCTTGGTATTATGGCGTTGTATACTAAAATCCCATTTCTAACAAAGACAAGAATAGAATCAATGAAAAATTCATCGTTGCCGCTAGCCAAGAGAATTATTGAACTTGATGGTATCAAAAAGAAATATAATTGGGCAAAAATACATGCAGACGAAGACGTAAAATGGAACCTTACTTTATATAGACAAACAGACGGTTTTGAGCTCAGGGAAACCTCAGCTGCAATCCCATCGCATAGCTGAGTGGTGGACGATCGAGTCACCATACCTGCCAGGGACTGGATTAAATATCACGCCATCAGAATTAATGCAATTCCATCTCTAATGAGGACTACTCGAGGAAACAGGAGAGAGACTCAGGATACCAGATGCAGAGCAGGATGTCAGACGGCAGAAACAACAGCACATATTATACAAGAATGTCACCGAACTCATGGAGGCAGAATCTTGAGACATGATAACATCGTAGGAAAACTAGCGGGAAACTTGATCGGCAAAGGGTATCAAACCATCACAGAGCCAAGAATTCCGACACAGGAAGGAATTAGAAAACCGGACATTATAGCAGGCAAGGAGGGGCAAGCATTAATTTTGGATGTACAAATTGTTTCAGGATATAGGAACCTAAACGAGGCCCACGAGAAAAAGAAGAAATATTATGAAGCAAATAGGGACGTCAAGGCATATGTTGGAAACGTCTTTAATACTAACAGAGTAAGGGTATCAACGGTGACCATCTCGTGGAGAGGGATTTGGTCCAGTCAATCGTACACGTTACTAAAAGACCTAGGTTTCTCTAAGAACATAATGAAAGGACTAACAACCAGAGTCTTGCTTGGATCTTACCTAAATTTCTCAAGATTTATGAAGATGACGACAGTACGGATGCACCACCTATGGCCCTTCAGAAGACGATGAAGTGGACGTCAAACTGAATGCGCAAAGAAAAAAAAAAGAAAAAAAAAAGAAAAAAAGATAATACATGATTTAAATTAAATAAGTAAAATAAACATAGATTTACAATTAATAATCTTATACGTACCGGAAAAGATTGTAACCGTTGAAATGACTTTTAATCCGACCTGAAAGCCTGTAAAAGAAAACATTAATAACTAAATATATAGGTTATAGAGTTATAACTAATTGTTTTATACTTACTTGAGAAAAATGTAAGCGTGTAAGAGAGAGCCAATCCGAGTTGAGAACCTGTAACAAAAAATATATGTAATTAATAATTGAGACATATATGTACAACTGATAGTCATATTCTTACCTGAAAAGATTTGATTGCTGAAGAGGTGGTTAATCCGACTCGAAAAACTGTAAAAGAAAGGATAAATAATCAACAATCGGGATATGGATTTGTAGTCGATTGCTTTTTACTTATCTGAGTGGAATATAGTGGATGAAGAGGGGGATAATCCGAGTTGAGAACCTGTAACAGAAAACATGATTGATTAACGATTAAGATATTGCCTTATAAATAATAATCTTATATTTACCTGGAATGATCGTAGCTATTGAAGATA
>NC_135042.1:332500-335000 GCF_051020975.1 Osmia lignaria lignaria
TGTTAAAATTTTCGACTAATCGGTTCTAAGAGGCGAAGCAATACGCCGCTGGGACTTTGAAATATTTCGGAGCGCACCTAAAGTTCGTTATTTTGGCTAAACGGAGCGAAAATCTGCATTTATACCATCACGGACGTTAGTTTAATAGCGTTTAACGATGGATCCACGGTACAGAATGCAAAAATATGATTGTTAAAATTTTCGACTAATCGGTTCTAAGAGGCGAAGCAATACGCCGCTGGGACTTTGAAATATTTCGGAGAGCACCTAAAGTTCGTTATTTTGGCTAAACGGAGCGAAAATCTGCATTTATACCATCACGGACGTTAGTTTAATAGCGTTTAACGATCGATCCACGGTACAGAATGCAAAAATATGATTGTTAAAATTTTCGACTAATCGGTTCTAAGAGGCGAAGCAATACGCCGCTGGGACTTTGAAATATTTCGGAGAGCACCTAAAGTTCGTTATTTTGGCTAAACGGAGCGAAAATCTGCATTTATACCATTGTTACGTGGTCGACGGCTTGGCAGCGCGCGTGGCTATCAGAGGCTTTCTGATTGGCGGCCGCGTAACTTATTTTATTCTCAATACAACCCGAGCGGTAAGATTGTATTGTGGTAGGAACCGTCACAAGGTTTCACTGGGTTTAAAGGAGAATGCTAATGTGGGTTTGACACAGCAATGTATATATTCTACAATCTTGGTCTATTACAGATGTTGTTGTCGCGAATATAGGTGTATAATGTGATATATTACCTATTTCCACTATGCTCGGTGTTCACGCACTGGCAATGCGGGGGTGTTGTGTGTGGTTGATTGTAATGCCAAATAGAAACACGACTCGCGGATTCTATAAGGTGAATGTTGCTCGAAGGGGACTTCAACCCGATCTCACTAATAGTAACCAACTCACTACCGTACACGATGTGCTCGACACGAGATGAACTCTGGTACTGCCCCCGATCGTTGGTACGAACGGGTTTATATACTAATTAAGAAGGGTGGTCTGGTTACTATTCGAGTGATCAGGCTGGGTCCACCTGCCTCTGCGACAGTTTAGAGTGGTTGCATCTGCTATTTGATTACGGCGGACCCATTGCTTTCCCAAGTGTTTGGTTCTGCTATCGGTGGGCCTTCTGTTTATTACGAGAGTAAATGGTCGGTTTGCCCGAGAGTTTTCCTTTCCAGATGT
Source organism: Osmia lignaria lignaria (assembly GCF_051020975.1). Classification (NCBI taxonomy): domain Eukaryota; kingdom Metazoa; phylum Arthropoda; class Insecta; order Hymenoptera; family Megachilidae; genus Osmia; species Osmia lignaria. The sequence continues at coordinate 333,696 of NC_135042.1, forward strand.
TTAAGCTTATTTGAAAGGAGACACGTTTGATAAAAACAGTCTGTCTACGTAACACCATCACGGATGTTAGTTTAATAGCGTTTAACGATGGATCCACGGTACAGAATGCAAAAACATGATTGTTAAAATTTTCGACTAATCGGTTCTAAGAGGCGAAGCAATACGCCGCTGGGACTTTGAAATATTTCGGAGCGCACCTAAAGTTCGTTATTTTGGCTAAACGGAGCGAAAATCTGCATTTATACCATCACGGACGTTAGTTTAATAGCGTTTAACGATGGATCCACGGTACAGAATGCAAAAATATGATTGTTAAAATTTTCGACTAATCGGTTCTAAGAGGCGAAGCAATACGCCGCTGGGACTTTGAAATATTTCGGAGAGCACCTAAAGTTCGTTATTTTGGCTAAACGGAGCGAAAATCTGCATTTATACCATCACGGACGTTAGTTTAATAGCGTTTAACGATGGATCCACGGTACAGAATGCAAAAATATGATTGTTAAAATTTTCGACTAATCGGTTCTAAGAGGCGAAGCAATACGCCGCTGGGACTTTGAAATATTTCGGAGCGCACCTAATGTTCGTTATTTTGGCTAAACGGAGCGAAAATCTGCATTTATACCATCACGGACGTTAGTTTAATAGCGTTTAACGATGGATCCACGGTACAGAATGCAAAAATATGATTGTTAAAATTTTCGACTAATCGGTTCTAAGAGGCGAAGCAATACGCCGCTGGGACTTTGAAATATTTCGGAGAGCACCTAAAGTTCGTTATTTTGGCTAAACGGAGCGAAAATCTGCATTTATACCATCACGGACGTTAGTTTAATAGCGTTTAACGATGGATCCACGGTACAGAATGCAAAAATATGATTGTTAAAATTTTCGACTAATCGGTTCTAAGAGGCGAAGCAATACGCCGCTGGGACTTTGAAATATTTCGGAGAGCACCTAAAGTTCGTTATTTTGGCTAAACGGAGCGAAAATCTGCATTTATACCATCACGGACGTTAGTTTAATAGCGTTTAACGATGGATCCACGGTACAGAATGCAAAAATATGATTGTTAAAATTTTCGACTAATCGGTTCTAAGAGGCGAAGCAATACGCCGCTGGGACTTTGAAATATTTCGGAGAGCACCTAAAGTTCGTTATTTTGGCTAAACGGAGCGAAAATCTGCATTTATACCATCACGGACGTTAGTTTAATAGCGTTTAACGATGGATCCACGGTACAGAATGCAAAAATATGATTGTTAAAATTTTCGACTTATCGGTTCTGGATCACTGAAAAATCAA